>NC_135505.1:36497927-36797927 GCF_052857255.1 Amblyomma americanum
TTGCATGCATTCTTCTTGATGATATCAAGTATGTCTGGTGACATCGCGGCAATGCAGCGTGTACTCATATCTTTAACTTCACAAGAATGTTGTTGGAAGTTAGTGCTATGAGTATGACCTCTCGTTTTGTGCCGTAGCCATCTATTGCGCTACAACGACGGTTATAGGCTACAACCAGGAAATCACAGTGCCTACCTCATTATTTGCTCTCCCAAGCAGCAGCTGCGCAAGACTGCTACTTAGCCGCCGGTGTAGAGGCGCCTTAGTTTGCTTTGATGGGGAAAATGTCGCCTAATTCTTGACCCCGATTCATTCCCGAAATTATGAAAATATTTGCGGATTTATTACCCGCTTTCTCATAATATTCGTGATCATGATCTTCAGCTCTGCGCACAAATGTCGCCCCATTGGTAATAAAAGTCTTTTGAGTCGTGTGAACAAGGAATATTATCAGTACGCCTGAATGAGCACGCAGATTACCAATGCAACCGAAACTAAAGTTGTAATAATTATTCTGCTTCATTCAACTGGTTGGAATTCAGATTGATGAATATGGGGAGTAGCGACCCTGTTTCAATATTTCTAACCAATTGAAGAAAGCTCACTACCTACCTTCATTCACTGGCTGACAACGTACTCAACTTACACAGAGCGTTGTCGATGTTCTTCAGCTAGGCCGCGACATCCGCGCCCGATTGTCCGTGAATGCTGGAGCGGTGGACTAGGTCACATACCAGATCGCTGAATTTTTCTGTGCGCCTCGGGGAAGAGCATTTTTCACGAGGTATTGCGGCAGAAAGGAAAATTGGCAAAAATGATCCTTTATAAAGGTCATCCTTCACCTTAATGTAAAACTTCCATCAGGCTGAGTTTCCTGGAATGTAATAAAGAGCTCGATATGTTTCGTTTTTCTTACCTCGAAACATTCGGACTGATTGTGGCCGTTTACACAAAAAGTCGAGGCAAAGCATGTGCTATCAAAGAGGATTCTCATAGTGCACCGATCTAAATTATTCAGCGGTCAAGGGAAAGTTAAGTGGTGCTCGTTAAGAAATACGCGACAGAAGCCAACGGTCAGCGAAACCAAGAAGCGTAGGGGACATTTCCTTTCCGGTTTTTCATATATTCGATATTAGTAAAAGCAGAAGAAAAAACAAGCATATGCCACCGGGGAGATTTCGAATCCTACACCTCCGCAGTTCGAACCCGGGGCTCTACCAAGCGAGCTGTGGCGACGACTGACCATTGCTTCCTGGGGTATTTATGTATTGTGTAAGAGAAACTTGAGTGTGTCCACCATTGCAACCCTCGTCCATAACGGCGGACGTAGTACTTCCTGTATTAACGCTAGTGTCATGCAGCAATGTGGTCGAATGGTGAGACTGAAGCTATGCGATAACGCTCTTATGCAACCTGATGCGTCAAGCCTGCCAGATTCGATGCCCATACAAATGAATGAGAAAGCAGTGCTCTTTACGACATAAGTAACGGAAGGTAACGGTCACTGAAACCAAAGAGCCCTCCCCTCTCCCCCCCATTTGTATGTTTCTTTCGTAGTTTTTCATCGAGGGCAGACTAATGAAAGCTTAAGCAAAAACAACGTGAAGTTCGGATGTCGGGGATTCAGATCCCTCCTGTGACATGTGGCTGTTTTTCTTCTTCCAATAACGAGAAACTTTTTCCATTCCCTTGTCTGGGAAATGGTTTAACGAGGGCCTCGAATCTAGTAGTCTTGATGCCATCGGCAGCATAAGGGGGTTCTCGCACAGCGTCCACCCCCACTATTCGTCCACGCTCGGACGCTGCACTTGCAGTTATACAGGACGTACTACATCTGCCACTATGAACGAGAATGGCGCTGGTGAATACTCTCAAGGTTCGGTTACACTACACCTAAATATCCTGGAAAGAAGATTGGACATCTGCCGCAGTAGCTCAGTTGCCACAGAAGTGGGTGTGAAATTCGGAGGTAATAGGTTGGGATCCCAACGGCGGTATGTGGTTGTTTTTCTTCCGCTTTTATTTATACATGATTGATGAAAAGCTACAAAATAATCAAAAAAACATCCCCTACATACATTTTTTCTTCACATGCATGGCTCTCGTCATGTATGTCACAACGAGCACCTCTTTCCGATCTCTTATTTGCTGAATAGTTTAACGAGGTCCTCGAATATGGTAGTCTTGAGTCCGAAGGCAGCATAAGAGGGTACTCGAACAGCTTCCACCCTCATCGTTCGACCACGTCCTTGCGTGGCACGTGCGGTAATACAGTACGCACTACGTCCGGCGCTATGGACGAGGGTGTCACTGGATATTCTCAAGGCTTGGTCACACTACACATAAATGCTGCCGAAATCAGAAGGTTGGAGAGCCGACGCCGTAGCCCATTTGGTAGAGCACAGGACGTGAAGTTGGCAGGTTGTAGGTTCGAATCACACCGCAGGCATGTGTTTTTTCTTTAGTTTTTGATCTAAAATTTATTAATAACTACAAAAACTATTTTCGTTTCGGTAACCGTTGACTTGCGTAATGTTCTACATTATGTACGCTTAGTTAAAAAGGCGTAGCTGTGATTGTCTCGAGGAGAAAACACAATCCATTTGTCAACTAATCCTTCCTTGATAAGTGGCCGACAAGCTCACATTGTGTAACGTTACACTGGCCTGCGAAGTATTTCGCAATAATATCCACTATAAAACGGTATGTTGTGTCCCGGCCTGATCAATGCTTAGAATTATTGTCGATCACATGTCAGAAAGCGAGAAGTATATTGATAGGAATCACTTGTTTTAAACGGGAAACCGGCGAAATTTTGGGAACTATTAAACCCACCAGAACAGAATTCACATGTGGAGAGATGAGGCAGGTCTAAAATACGAAAAAAAAGGAATAGTACGAGCATGACTCAAAAGTTTCCCGCTCCTCTGAAAAATTTGAAAAACCAGTTTAAAGTTTTATTTACGTATAATGTTCGCGGTCGTTACTAAACTGTGATCGCATTCTGGACTTGTAAAATTATTACCAACTGCTCGTGCTCGTTGCAGTCTGTAACAGGATTCTAGCGACCAAAGAAGAACAACAATCAAGCTGCGAGTAATATAGGTAGTCTATTGATGGTCTCACGATCACACCCCTTGCGTCATGCTCCCAGAGCGCAAAGTAGGCATTCTTGTTTGAATTATTACATCTTAAATTTGTGGAGCACACGTGACAGCACAAAAGTACCAATGATAAAGTATACAAGCCAGGAAGCCTAGTCTCTAACAGTGCAGGCGCCGAAAAAAATTTCAGCAGACGACTTCAATGGACTAGAAAGAGTTTTAAGGGAAGAGAGCTCAATTGCTATTCTGCTGAATTCTCAGCTGCTTTAGGCGAGTTAAAATATTCCTCATTCGTGAACAAATTTCTAATGACTGCACTTCAATCAGATAGTATGAAGAGGAGATAATACACAACAACTGAGAGCAAATTTTTCTCAAACTTGTAAAATACCAATCGGATAAACCTGCTTTCATTCCCACGCAGGTAACGAAACTCACGCCTGACTTTTCGCAGTCGGTACCAAAGATGACGGTGCACTGCGCAGAAAGAGAATGAGAGACTTCAAGAAAAATCAGAACAACAGCAAAACACAGAGTTGGTTTGTTTGAAGTGTGGAAACTTTCCACCGTTTCATGGCATTTTACCAGCACACAGGGTGCAAGACAAGTGGTAGTGACAATACTCAATGCATAGAATGCGCCATGAGGCATTTCTTTTTTACTTTCGGTTTCAAGAAATCGCGCGTGGTGCTCTCAGCGCGGTCAAAGCAGCAATTTGAATGTACATTTTTTAGTCATGCTTGGGGTTGCATGGTCAAGCTCAATTTTTGTTATTTTCGAAAAGTAAGGGCGCAAAGATTTTGTTGATCAAAAATTCAACTTTGCTCTACTCTGGTATATTGCGAATGTAAAAGCTCAAAGTTTTTCACTGCATAACCAGCTTGCTGATTGCTATAAAGATTACTTCGTTTTGCCCACATAGCATCAACCCCTTTTTCAGTCGGAATTGGCTTTTCTAATGTGGAGTGCCTTGTATGTTTTGTTAGGTACATCTCAAAATTGTTTTGAGCACTGAGGACGACGTTTTTTTATTTCGCTGAATGCGAGGATTTCAATAAATTATTATTTCTGTTCACAGTCATTTTGCCTTGTTGCTCTAACAGATAAGAATCTTAGCACTTAGCAGACTAATTTTTAATAAGGATACATTTGCGCCCGTATTTTAGTCACGCCAGACCTCTTTAGGTTCCGCAAGTTTACTTTAAAGATACTAGAAAGTAGTGATTTCGAATAAGGTGAAGGCTAAAGGTTTGTCGTTTTGTATGCCATGCTGTTCGTTGTCTTACCTTGCCCCCAAGGTGGCTAGGCAGAGAAATGGTGGAGTCTCCGTTCCTGCACCTTGTCAGCCTCACAGTGCCCTGCTTCGTAGAGGCAACAGCGTTCTTGAAGTCAGTAACCACTGCGTAAGATATTTTGTTCATACCCACCATCATCACGAAGACTACGTCACTGCATGAGAATATCGCTTTTAAGCCGCCGCGGTGGTTTAGTGGTTGTGGCGCTCGACTCCTTACAAGAAAGATGCGGCTTCTATACTGGTCTCGTCGGTCGCATTTTCACCATCATCATCATCAGCCTGACTGCGCTCACAGCAGGGCAAGTGCCTTGTCCATGTTCCTGCCGTTAACCCTGCAGAAACCATCATTTCAGGATAGGCTAAGGACAAAAAGGCCTTATACTCGACGTAAAGATGTCGGATTAAAAGGTTCCGCCGACTGCTACTAAACCAGTATTCTACTTGTATTTAAACGCGTTTTTCCTTATTTTCTTTTCAGCATTGTCACGGGAGATTGTAAATGTTTATTCAGCTCGCCATCCGAAAATACGAAGCTTCCTCAAAGTGATATGGCTGGCATTCATGGGTTTCATTTGTGCGGTAGCAGTGTTTTTGTCCCAAGAACGTTATTAACAGCGCATGGACACTAGATAACATTTTTTCTGACAGTGTTGGTCAGCATATTCGACACTTCTGTCTATTAAGTCAGTCACGGCGACGGCTTCGGATTAAAACAAACTGCTCGCCCCTGATATTTCGGCATCGAAACATCTCGTAAATGTCACTCAAAGCAGAAGAAATTGGTTGCATTGACTCCATCCGCTTGTAATATTTCTTTCGCTTAGTTAGCACCGGGGACACTGCTTTCAGGATGCCCTCGTGTGTGCAGGGCACTGGCCTCACGAGCCTTAGCCCTGAAATCTACTCCTACCACAGCCCTTTTCTAGAAGGCCATTTTAGAAGCACTATCGAACCATCATAAGAATTAGCCTCAGAAATATGTGGCCATCATCATCTTCAGTCGAGGTTTTTTGGCTGCAAAGAAAAAAAAAGCCCTGAATCACGTTCAGCTATAACTTTAGTGACCTAGCGGAGGCAAAGTATTCCTGTAAAGTTGCTCTCGCCAATCTACATGTCTCTTGGCCGCATTCGGCGCCATTTTTCTTACGTTTGCATCACCGTCGATACTTTAAAGACCAAAATGTTGTTGTACTTTATTACTAGTACATATTATCCCCTGATACAATAGCTTAATTTCAGCCGAGGGATTCAGAGCCTAACGTTCCTCTGCAATACTTGCGCGTTTGCTACTGTCCGTGAATAATATTAGCTGAATCAATGCTTTTTCTATTGGTCACTGTGCGGTCCGCTACGTTGCAAAGGTCCTAGTTTCGCCCACGAAAAGGCTAAGGAAATATTTCTTTTAAAAGTGGCTTCGCTCGTCACGCCATACCTTTTTATATCCGAGGGCATTCTGCCGATCTCTTCACCTTTTCTGCGTACGAAGTCGAAAGAACAATAGGTTCTATAATTTTATAATAGATTAATTTTTCATTCAATGGGCACGGAATAATACTGAGCCACGGGAGTGAGATACACAACCCAACTTTTAAACAACTTTTTGGGCGATTGCTGCACACGCATTCATTGTGGAAACACCAATGATTGGATCAGAAAAAAAAGTCTAATTTGCCGTAAGGAGGCTTTTTCAGTGCGTGTCCGATTGGGCAAGTTCCGTAAACTCCTCTACTTTCCTTGGGGGGCCATCACCAGTTTCGAACGACTTTACAGTCTGCTAAAGGTCGTTTCACTGGCGAGCTGCACATGCACTTGCCGTTGCAATACTTGCGGAGTGCTTGCAAAAAAAAAATGTTCACAGTGGGCTTTACCGCATGAGATAATTGTTTGACGGCGGAACAAATCACTGACCCGTCAACGCTGCGGTTTTGTCCAAGAACTATTAACCAAGCATTTCAACCCCAGGAAAGCCAAGCACCACTTTGAGAGAAATTCTGTACCCACTTGAAAAGCCGAGGGTACCCTGTGGCTCTGGGTTTTGAGCCCAACTCTTCCCGAATGTGGCGCGTATGCTCTACCAGAAGGCCGCATTAGCTGCGAATGACGACGTAGTGGAAGGTAGCCGATTAAGTTTTAGCGCCTGACACTGCACAGCCCAAGGACGTTTTTTCAGTTCTTCTCCAACAAAAACCAGTCTTCTGAGGTCCAGATTTTATCCCGTGACATTTGAATCAGTAGCCGAATGCGAAAGGCACTAACCGTCGCAGGGGGTACAAGGGTAAGTGATATATATTACGTGTTTGCAACGATGATTTTGCCACAGCGTATATTCAAATGATTAAGACAATCTATGGGCTGCCGCTCATACACGTCCTAAACCGCTAGGAATTATTTACATACTGCAGTCATATGTTCAGCTATCAAGGTCGTTGCTGCTTAACCCTAGGTACTCAATTGTTCATTTGTTTTGGGCCTTAGATCGTCACTGGTGACATTAATGCGCATCCGGATGAACTCGAAGGCAAGAAGTCTTGTCTGTTTCGCCACTGAATATGACCTACAATGCCTTAACGACAGTTCTCCAAGGTACATTCGCGGGCTATCTTACATGAGTTGTCTGGACTTGGCATTTGTGTCTCGGTACCTTGCAAGACGCGTCCGGTGGTTTGCCGACACAGAAACGCATGGCAGTGACCACATGCATACATATATTATCGTTGCTGGTCTCGCTAGATGCAGATCTACCAAACGTTTGCAACCAATAGACTGGTCTATGTTTAAAACCTTTATGGAAGAAGCCTGCAGAGAAGACATTACAAAATGCATTGAACAGCGCATCAAGGAGGCTATGAAACACGCGAGATGCTTCTTCACCATAAATCCAAAGCTCACAGACCTTGATGTAGAGCTGCAGCGCTTCCGATCACCACGACGAAGAGCAGAGAGAAGATACAGGCGCACAAAGTCGCTGCACGAATTAAGGGATGCAAGGTGCACACAGAAGAGAATCCGGCGCAGAATTTACTCTTGTAGGCTGACCGTTGGAAAGCATTCTGTGAATCACTGGATCCTAGAATGCCTCTCTCACGCTTCTGGAGTGTGGTCCGTCGTTTGCGAACATGTCCTCAGGATCTCCAACCACTCAAGTGTCTCGAACTTCGCCAAGGACGTAGCGAAGCGGAGATTGGCGAAGATTTTTGCGCAAGAATAGCAGGTCCCAGGAATTAGGCCACAAATCTGAATCACTGCGAAGTGCTTAGATCTAGGGATTCGCTAATGGACCATCTTTTCTTCACGGAACAACTAGACGCCGCGACGGCCGGTTGCAGACGGCCTTTATCACCGGGGCCCAATGGAGTAACATACTCTGCACTTGCATACCTTGGTCAGGAGGCTCGACGTGTTCTTTTAGACCTCTTAAACTCATCATAATGTACGGGTACATTTCTGGACGCGTGGAAATCAAGTCGTCTGATTTCCGTCCTTAAACCTGGAAAATCGCCGCTTAAAGAGACAGTGAGGAGAAATTGAAGTTGGCTTGTATCGATAGAATAGCAGCTCCTGATCACAAAAACGCCACTCTTACTGAAAACAAAGCTCTTGTAATGTAGAAAATAGCAAGAACAAAATACAGGTGTCGCCGCCACAGGCCAATCTCGCAAGTACAAGCGTGATGACTTCCTAGGACAAGAGGCGCCACCTTGGAGGAATTTTCCTTACTTCATGGAAGTCACGAATCTCTGAGGCTAGCAAGGGAAGGTTGCGCACCGCACCGCTAGTAGTCAGAAATCACGGAGTCTGCGTTTACGTCACGTATCACGTCACTCCGTTCTGTGACGTCATAAGAGTTCTCCGTGTCGTCATAAGAGTTGTCGAGTTTGAATCAGAGCGGCGGGAAAAACTTTCTCAACTTCGAATCCAAATTTCTTTGAAATAAATGCATCTTTCGCGCCCGGACAAGCGGCAACAAAGCCATGAAATGGCGAAGTATCAGATATTGCTAACAAAAAAAAATGATAGAGTTCTCAGTGTCCCTTTAATCTAGCATCGTACCGTCCAATCGCATTGGCTAGTTGCTTGCGCAAACTCATAGAAATGATAGTACTTACGCGAATTGAGTGGTATCTGGAGCGCTATCAAATATATACAGATGTAATGTCTTGGTTCCGGTGGGGACGTTCGTCTCTTGATAACGTGATTGACCTGATGTCATCAGTTCAACATCAGATGCATCTGAAGCGCTTGACCTCGGCGTTGTTGCTGGTTGTTAAAGGGGCGTATGAAATGTCAGCCATCAAACTATTGTGGACGCTCAGGAAGCTGCAGAACTTGGTTTTCGCATGTTCTGCTGGATACGCAGTTATTAATCCTACCTATCGCTATTTATGCAGACAGAGGACGGACCAGCATCTTTACATTACACTTCCCGTGGGGTCCCGCAGGTTGGAGTACTCAGCCCAACGCTTTTCAGTCTTGCGCTAGTCGGCCTTGTAGATGTAATACCACAGTAGGCGAGAGTCTCAAACTATGCAGACGATAATTGTATCGGGGCATCAGGAGGTACGCGACCACAAGTTCGAGCAAGGCTTCAAAAGGCGGCAAGGAATCTTGCAGCCTACCTCCGCCTGCAAGGCCCAGGGATTTCTACTGAAAAATGTTCCGTTGTTGCCTTTTCACTCTAGAGCATGTCCCATTACCCCGTACGCATAAATGGGTCAAATATACCCTACGAAAGAAGCCATGGCTTCCTTGGAGTAATCATCGATCGTAGTCTAACTTGGAGTCCACATGTCTCGTACATGAAAAGATGATTGACATCGATCGTTGACGTTCCCTCCTTTCTCGCAAGGAAGTCATGGGGAGCATAAGTGCAGTGCAGTGAAGTACACCTAATTATTCATGAGATTCTTTCGGTACAGTATCCCTGCACTAGGAAACCTGAGGAAAACGAACATACGGTGTCTGTAATGTGTCCAGGCTGAAGCTCTGCGGACGTACCTAGGATTGCAAAATGCGCGTCTACGTCCGCAAGAGTGCTCATCGCTCAGAAGATACCACTGACTTCTTATGTCACAATCGAAGCCTTGAGAGCGAATATTCGTCACCTCTCTCGGATTCCCGCACACCATCATGCCAGTCTTCCTGCTAACCGGCTGAGTACGTCGTATGCGCAAAATTATTGATGCGCATCGCGATCTTCTTCCAACGCAATTCACACCAGCCTCTAGACCATCTTCTCTATTATGGAGTCTGAACCAACCTCATTTGCTTTTTTCCATACTGTGCATCAAAAATAAGGCTGTTTTCGAAGGCAGCACTAAAAGAGACCACTCCAGAATATTTGTATGAGAAACACGGACACCGACTGCACGTATACACCGATGGCTTAGTGACCCCTTTCCAGGTCCTCGGGCTCCGTGGCCATCCCCGTAAGAACTACAGTAAAGAATGTGAAAACAACACACTGGAATTCATATACTGGTGCAGAACTTACTGCTATTCGTGTCGCCATTGAGAACATCAGTGAAGAAACACCCCAGCAAAGGTCAGTTTTCGCTGATTCAAAGGCAGCCCTCTAAGCGTTACAATCTGCTCTTCGTCATGGGTCCCATGAACAACTTCTCACGGAAGTCCGAGAGCTCCACCACACAGCCATCAACAAAGGGCACGATATTGTTTACCAATGGGTGTCAGGACACAGCAGCGGAACCGCAGGCAACCACCGCGCGGACGAGGCCGCGCGAACTTCTCACCATGAGTGTGATCCTGTGTCCATCCCCATCTCGAGAGCTGACGCAGCGGGTAGGCTTAGACCACTGTCGCGGGACATCACGCTTGCCGAGTAGAATTCAGCCAATTCTCGCATTCGCGCTTAAAAACCTTGGACCCAGATCTAAAGCTTCGCCTTCCATCTGTCCTACCACTACGTGAAGCAACTTTGTTGTGTCGCCTTTGGCTTGTGTAGCTTTCACCAAGCACTATTCCTTCTTAATAGGTATGGCTGACGGCCCTGCATGTGCCATCTGGGGAAGTGATGAGACAATAGCCCATATTCTTTGTGAATACCCTGCCTTCAGCGCCAAAAGTCTGTCTCTCTGCCGTGGACTGGAGCTTCTAGACCTGGGCCCACTGAAGGAAACGAAGATTCTTGGCCACTGATCGTGGCGGTCGTCGGCGGTGAAGGCCTCCAAGGCACTGCTCCGTTTTTGAACCCTTCTGGCCTGCACGATAGGCTGTGACTTAACTGAACGCTGTGACTATGCATACTGACTATAATTTCCTTCAACTGTCTTTTGACGTTCATTTTTTCTACCCTCACCCCCTTCTCCCCGTGTAGGGTAGCAAAACGGCTATTCGCCTGGTTAACCTCCCTGCCTTTCCTCCTCCTCTTGTTCTGCTTTTACTTTTAGGCCACCCCATTGGAAGCAAGCCCATCTTTTGTCGAAGACAAACGACTCCTTACAATAGCCGATCTATGAATACTAAAAAAGCTAACTTCGTGCGTAAGGCGGCAGACCTGCAGGCCACTTGAAGATCGAGGTGCTTGCCGGGTGTTTCAGCGAACACGTTTATTCATTTCTGAAAACTGGGAGTTTAAATCAAAAGAAAATGATTTCAGGGACATACTATCCGCCGCTACGGAAGAAAGTTTGTCACTGAACTGATTTTATTTCTATTTAAAGCCAAATCATTCCAGAGACAAACTTTCAGCGCTGGCGGATGTGAGTCCCTAAAATATGGTAACTAGCCGGCTTGTAGCTGAAAATCAGTAAAAAGCTTTTTAATTTACGGAGCTTGGTGGTAGGTGTCAACGAGTATTCAGAGGTTATGGATAAGACAATGTCTTATAAATTAAAAAGTGAAACCGAGAGTTTTTTTAAATATCTGCACGGCGAGGAAATCCGCACTTTCTTTCAGTGAAAAACGGAAATATGTGGTGAGCTGAATAATTAGTGCAAAGAAAAAGTTTAATGATAATGTATTTTTTTTTTAATTATTCAATACTGCCAGACGCGTTTTGGTGACCAAGGCAGGAGTGGAGATGCAATTACACAGTGCTTAGTCAATAGCAAACAAAGAAAAAACCAAGAAAAGAAGGCCTGCAGACAGGCAGCAGAATTTCAGTGGAACAACTCAAATAATAGAGTAGTAACAAACACTTTGTATTAAACCCAAAACAAATTGCGGCGAGAACAACACCCCAGAATCGAACCAAATACGATATCTTGACCGGCTGGGGTTGATTGCAGATAAAAATTTTTCGGCTGACGATAAAGTGACCACTTCGCGAGCTAACGCATTCCAATCTTTTATCATTTTTGGGATGAACGACAGCTTGTATGCAGTGGCTCTGCGTTTGGGCACTACAATTGTTTTATCGTGTTTGTGTCGACTTTGTTGTGTTCTGTTATAGTGCATATAAGTGTGAAAGTCTGTTCTGGTGTGATTTTGACGATGTCGAATAACATTTTCAAGCGATGCATTTTGCTGCGAGATTTCAATGTGGGCAAGCGCGAACGGCCAAGAAGATCAGATATCAAGACCTGTCTTCCGCAGGCGTCGAAAATGAAAATTAGTGGTCTTCTTTGGGTATGTTCTATACTTTTGGCATCTGTTTTCGTATGCGGGTCTCCTACTACGTCAGCATATACGAGCAATGGACGCACTAGCTAAGTATGGGCCACGAGGTTTGTTTTAGTGGAAGCATGTTTTAGCCGGTATCTTATTAGCCATAGTCTTTTAGATGCCAATAGAGGTTTTGTTATTATTCTGCGGGCTCCAAATTTGATTCGGACTGATCGTTACGCCAAGGTACTTAAACTCATCTACGTGTTCAAGAGAGACGCCGTTAATTTTGTAAGAGTACAGCAACGGAACTCCTTTCCTGGTTATGGCCCTTTGTTTGCACTTACTAAAATTTAACGACGTTTTCAAGTCGTTGCGCTAATTACTAACAGCACCTAAATAGTTACCTATATTTCGCTGGTCACCTTCGGTGCGAATTGTGTTAGAAATTGCGCAGTCGTCTGCAAAAAAAAAAACGAGCCTGCACAGGAGAACAGAGCTTGAAGTTATTTAAATGTAAAAGAATAAGAAGTGGCCCGAGCACTGAGCCCTGCGGCACTCCTGAAAGCACTGGAGTGATCGACGAACTTGAACCAGAGATCTGCGCGTATTGCTGCTGGTGTGATAAGTATGAATCAAGCCATTGCAGTATTTGTTTATTTTCTAAGATGTGCGGAAGATTAAGTAAAAGTTTACAGTGAAGTATTCGGTGGAACGCTTCTTTAAAATGCAGAACAATGGCATCAATTTGTCCTGCTGTATCAATAGTTTAGCAGAAGTCGTTGGTAGTTTGTAATAACCATGCCGTAGTCGACAACCCACGCCGAAAACTTTATTGGGACTCCAATAAAAACTTGTTTTTCTCAAGGAACGTTGTGATGCGCTTAGAAATGAAGTGTTCCATTACTTTACTTGTACACAGGAAGCATATTGGCCCTTAATTTTTGACGCGGAGCCTATTACCAGATTTAAGGACTGGGACAACTTTAGCCAGTTTCAATCACTGGAGACCTCACCATTACGCATACTAGCATTGAATATAGTAAAGAGGCATTTCGCGGACCATTCCGCGTACCTGTAAAGAAACGTATTCTGATCGTCATCTGGCCCATATGATGTCCTGATATCGAGGTGAAGAAGAGCGGAGAAAATGCCTACTTCACTGATAGTAAAATGGGGTACATGAAGGTTGTTTGATCTCAAATCAGTTGTCCGATCGTCACCCACCAGAAACACTGAAGTGAAAGAGTCATTAAATGTTGTCGCTATTTTTTTTGGTTATCACGAACGTCCTCATGAATTTCTGTCGGTTTGTTTACTGCGTAATTTTTTCTACAAGATGAGTCGAGATTTTTAGAGGGTCATTAACGAGAAATTTGTGCAATTTAACATTAAAGTATTTAAATCTTGATATCTTTATTTGGTTTCTAAAATATCTGCGAAGTGATGCCAGAGTACTGTGTCCGAGTTCCTACATACTGTGGGAAAGGCGTTTTTTACGGCGCTTTAATAAAGTATTTCATGTGTAATCCAAGGACTCTGGCTGTGGATTTCTTTTATTCCTCAGCGAGACGTACGGATGTATAGACCTGTGCACCGCATTTTTAAAATACAACCAGAACTCATTCGGAATCATGTCGCTGTCAATGTGCTTAGCAGAAAATTTGTCGTAGTCTTGTTCAATTAGATCTAGAATACTTTCATGCTCAGGGTTATTGATTTCATAAAATTGTTTCGCTGTTGTGCACCTAATTGGACGTACCATTTTGGTTTTAAAAAGCACTAGATCGTCCTCTGATATACCAGGCATAATATCTGCCGCAAACCCCAGCCGTTGAACAACATCAGACTCAAACACATGATTTAAAAGCGAACTCTTGGTCGCAGTGACCAAAGATGGTTCAACCACGACCTGCTTGAAATTAAATAAACAAAAACGATATAATGTAGGAAATAAGAATTCCGGCATGAAGACGAGACGCTCAACGATTCACAGTTTATCTTTGGCATGTTAAATCTCCGCACAAAATGATATGCGCGTACCGCTCTTTGTGTAGAATGACTACGGGGCGCAATTCGCCCAGCGACAGATTTTTTCAACGCCAGCAGATTATTTCCCTTGGCCTTTTCGTGCACTGAAAAGAGTA
Organism: Amblyomma americanum; assembly: GCF_052857255.1. Classification (NCBI taxonomy): domain Eukaryota; kingdom Metazoa; phylum Arthropoda; class Arachnida; order Ixodida; family Ixodidae; genus Amblyomma; species Amblyomma americanum. The sequence goes on from NC_135505.1 coordinate 36,512,039, forward strand.
TTCATCATCATTTGCGCCGTCTTTATTTTAAACTTTTGTGAGCTTCGAATAAATATAAGGGCCTACCACGCCACAACAGAGCAGGCATTTCGAATTTGGTGCAGTGGTCATTCTAAGCCGTCTTGAGTGGCCGTTGCGTTTGTACGAAGCTTCCTGCACGGCACGCATGCTCAGTTTCTGTTTTGGTCACGGCCCGTCGCTGTCGCAGCACGCGACGCCGCTCAGCGGAAAATCAGAGACACACGACAGAAGACTGCGCCGGTGCGGAACCGGGATGGATCGAAGCATAGAGAGTCAACTTTTGCGCGTCTATTCACATTTTTCCCACAATAACGCCGTGATAATCGCGTCGTCAGTGTTTTAAGGCTGTACACCTCGCAAAATCGAATAAATTGACAAGATACTAACAAGTATAACAGGTAATGTCACATATGAGACAGGAATCATTTAACAGCACACATTCGAAGTAAGGAAAAGGTTTTTACTTATTAAGTGCGAGATCAGTGCTATTGGAAATATTTGTGTTTTCAAAAGCTCATGTACCAGATAGCGAATTCATTAGACACTTACCACTAAGTTCTAGATTTAGTGCCTAAAATAACACACGAAATGAATTTAAAAATGAAGGCCATGCTGCACTGGCTTTTGAGGTGAACCAAATAGTGCCCACCTTTATGCTTTTTTGCGTTCGTTGTCTTCTGTGTTGGCCTGTTACTTGCCTTCTGTGTATGTGTTTGGAGTTGTCTTCTATATTCTTGTCCTTTGACTGGAGAGGGTTGCTGTGCAGAATAATATAAATATTGCTGCTTGCTGCTGAATGTCTTCTTCCAGAGCGATAGGCCCTTGTCTGGTGTTTTTTGACATCTTTAGCTTGTGCGTCCTCGGTTTCTTGTAGTGCGTAAACTAAAGTAAAAAATGTTTATGTTGGATAAAACACGAAATTGCGAGATTGCGAGCATGCTTACAGAAAAATACACCTAAGGCGCAAAATCCCCTATGCAATGACTGTCAAATAATATAGCGGGCGGATTTAGTGAGGGTTAAGCATTTCGTAATTTGTCTGGAAGAACGCACGAAGTAGGGAGGGGGGCAAGTAGAGGGGCCACACTGAATATGAAAACACTAAGCTATGAGCAATCATCCAAGCACAAAGCTGAAAGCCTAAGGCAGTTAATTGATCTTTACTGCCAGAAAGACGTTACAGGAGGCAGCTATGCCGAATATTGACAGACAATGCGGGATCAATGCATAGTCTTGGCGCTGTACAGTCGATATGCGATAATTATGGTTGTTGTGTAAAGGCAATACCTTTAGGATATTACTCAGTTTTCCGTGCAGTTCGTGCGCAGAAAAAGTAATCTGAATGAATAGTTGGATGGCGTGATGAGCGGGGCGACCTTTTTAAGAAATATTTTATATTGCCTTTTGTTGGCGAAGTTTCTGTCCCGACAATGATGAGGACGCTGCAGAAATGTATAGGAAGCTGAATTATTTTTTTAAATATTATTCACGGAAAGCAGCAAACGCGTATTTATTGTAGGGGAAAGAGGGCAAAACAATCCACCAGCTGGAATTAAAATTAGTGTCTAAGTATAAAACAGATAACGCGAGATATAACGACAAAAGTCAAGATTTTTTAGTGTCTGAGACGATATTGCAACGGATATTCTCTGTGCAGACGACGTCGATTAATTGCCTGTGTGGTGCGCGCTTTGTTTGATGCTCCCCGTGGTCTGTGCTATGTGTCCTGGTCGCCCTTGCGCCTGACTACCCTTCGGGCAACGTAACATTTTTGGTGGAGGTGCGAAGCAACTATCTCGAATTGAAGGTGATTGGGAGAGGCCTTTTCATTTCGCAGCGGACTCAGGTCGGCAGATGATGATTACATGGGCATCTTTCTAAAGACAATACCTATGATGGTCCGATGGCAGTGCCCTGCCATGATTCTGTGAAAAGCGAAAGCACGAGCGCATCCGGACTGCAGTGAAAGCAGTTTAACATTCCCATGCGAAAGGAATGTTAAAAAGCGGACAGAGTCACTGTTAATCAATGGGGAACATCGTATACCGTGTCTCTTCCGCAGTGAGTGACATCTACAGGATGTTTAAATGCGGAAATAGCAAAGGCGAGATTTTTGACGTAATGAAATCATTCCGCGTCAGTGATTTATTATGCTCAAGTGTCAAATATTCTGACTAGCGCTGTGCGAATAACAGGTTGTCCAGAGTCAAAGCAGTGTTCACAAAGTTGTTACGACTAAAAATCTCCTACCACAAAAACAGAAGCAATCAATGTCAGCCATATCACGTCGAGGAAGCGACGTGTTTTATCCTGAATAGCTGAATACAAATTAACAAGTTCCGGTGACGTTGCTCACAGTGAAAATAAAGGACACCCTCCGTATAAATACGAGGCAAATAGTGATTCAGCAACAGTCTCTGGAACCTTCCAAGGCGGCGGCTTTAACCCGAGTACCAGGCCTTTGAGTCCTTAGCCTATTCTGAAAAGATGCTTTCTGCAGTGGCGCTTGCCTGCCTTTGCCTTAGCTCGTCTCTACCAAATGCCCTGTCAGCAGCGGCTACCAGCTCTGCCGGTAAGAAGAGGCTTTTATGTATTACGATATGATGGTCAACGTACACTAGAGCAATTTACGTACACTAGAGTTGTGCAGAATGGACGAAAGGAGGCGCAACTTTTCTGCAGCCCATTTCATGAATGAACCAAGAACTTGAACTCTGTATTGTTGCTGTCGAGACTCTTTAATGAACTGTTCTTCACTTTACACTAGGGATAAGCACGTTGTAACAAGGTGTACATGAAATTATCACTCTACAGAGTGATTTAGCTCAGATTATTTTCTGAAAGAGGCTTTGAGCGAGACTACGATGACAACATAACTATTCATGAATCATTTGAGTCCAGTATTTGAAGGTAGCCCATTCGATTTCGCCCCATCTGAACAGCATACTCTACATTAGTTAACAATGGCGGCTCCGGGCTTCAGATAATTTCCTGACAATTTTGAAAAAGGACGCCTTCCAAGGATTTGTTTCGGTGTAATTCACTCTTAGAACAAACTTACGCAGCCAGCTAGGTTGCGGATGTCAGTGTGAAAATGGCAACACTATGGAGCTCGCGGACCAAATGTGCCAATAGTATACCATTAGCGAAAAATAATACGTTTGAATTATACATGGGGATATTTAAAATGTCTTTTAAACATATTTTGTGTTCATGAATGAGCTAAAGATATGCCAGAAATAGGTTCCTGAAATTTTATGATTTGTATTCGAAGTATACGAAGTTACTAAAAATACGTCACTTAAAGCAGGCTTCGAGCATGTTTCAAATACATGAAATATTATGTACGCGGTTTTAGCATCTTGTCAATGTATTAAAAGTGTACGTTCGTAAATATGAACTTGATTCATCAGAAGTGTACTTCAATTTTTACAAACTGGCAGTCCTTTTAAACATAATTGAAACAAACAGTTAGCAGCCGTAGAAAAACGTAGTGCTATAAATCGCGTTTCGGGAAATGCCCTTTCCATTTGGGAATGTATTGAAAGGGTACTTTCGCAAATATGACATTATTGCGTCCAAAGTGTACTTTAATTTAACGATTGAGTTGTCCGCGTAAACATATTTGCAGCACACTTCAAGCTGCCGTTGAAACGTTAGTGCTTGAATTCTCGTTTCGGGAAATGACATGTTGGCAATGTAATTAAGTTCACTTTCGTAAATACGAAACAAATTCGCCCAAAATATACTTTTAGGTAGAATTCAAGCTGACGCTGAACAGTTAGTACTCGAAATCGCGTTTCGGGAAATGACATGTTCGCAATCTATTTAAACTGTACTTCCGTAACTACGAAATTAATTCGTGCAATGTACACTTAAATTTTAGGGAATGAGCTTTCTGCTTAAGCATATTTTGCAGCACACTGCAAGCTACCGTTGAAGAACCTGGTGCTAGAAATTGCTTTTCGGTAAATCGTATTTGCATGTTGGCAATGTATTTAATGTGTGCTTTCGGAAAATACGAAACTAATTCCTTACAAGTACATACCAATTCTAACAAATAGGTAGTCCGCGTTAGCAGATTTTCAGCACACTTTAAGTGGCCATGGAACAACCTAGGGCTCGAAACCACGTTTCCAGGAACAGTGAAAACTCCCTTTTCTCTCGTCCATTCGTTTATGGTAACATCTAGCAGGAAGGAAAGCAACACTTTTTTAAATTACGAGTGGCTGCAGCTTTATAGCATTGTACTTGCAAGGGCGCCATGCGTACATCCGGGCCCGAACATGCCAGAGAAAAGGACCACGACTGCCAGGGGCGATCGGCTCCCAAAGACGACGATATATTATCTGGTTGACTGTTCGACTCCTGACCGATTCCTGACGCACGTTACGACTAGCGATTCGGTTCTGGACAGACAGCAGATTCGAAAGCGACCACATCAACACTGGTGCGATAATTTGAGGCCCACAGTCTTTGCGCAAAAAGCTCCTCACCGGGAAAGATATTGCGTTTCCTCTTAGAAAGGGGGGGGTTATATATATGCCAAGCAACTTATCACGCTTGTCAGAGCAGTTCCTATTTTCTGGCGTCACTTTCTGTCGGGATTTCCTGTATGGCGACATATGTTCCGTCGAGTGACCTATTATTGTCATAGACTTCATGATGACAACGTGTTTTCTCTGGGGTGTCTGTATCCTATGCTTATAGCCAGTTCAGTCATTAATTCTGCATTTGACAAGATTGATCAGCACCATACGGTGAATTCGACTAGTACACCATTTTTAAGCCGAAGTGAATATATTTTTAATGTATTTATGGTATACCTTTAGTGTATTTTTAAAGTAATGTAATGTATTTAAAGTATATGTTTAGTACACTTTTAATGTATAACTTGTGTACTTTTAGTGTATTTTTATTGTAGTTAGTGTATATTTTAGTATAGCTTTAATGTAATGAAATGTAATTAGTGTATATTTTAGTTTATTTTTAATGTGTAATAAATATACTAAGTGGAGATAAAATGTATTTTTTACGAATTTGTAAGAATTTTCAAAATATTACTCCTAGCATACTTAGACAGCATTCGTATTGCAATTTAAGCATATGAGCAAATAAATGCAAAATTTGTATAGAATAATACAATGTGTCGGAAATGTATTTTTAAGGCAGCCTTATTCGCTAAGGTTAGAACTTCATATTACCGAGTGAGATTGTTCCGAAACGCACTAGTCAGCAAAGCGGCACTTAATATTTCTTTTATAAAAATGCACTCAAACTGAAGCAATGAGGCGGCCTTCGGTTTTTTATCACACTCAGGATCTTCTGTGGAATGGAATACCCGCATCCGATTGGGAAACCGTACATCTTTTTGTTTCAAAATTTGTTTCCTCTGCCAGCTTTAGGGTCTTGCAAAACAGTCAAGATTCCTGACGTCAATGACCTGGCTAAGGTAAGCGCGTTTTGCTCATTCAGAAGAATGCTGAAGATGTGGTTTTAGAGCATCACTCTGAATTCACAGGTTTATTCTGTATTGAACAGCTAGTTGAAGCTCTACCGCTGCTATAGATTGAGATGGTGTAGCTTCATCTTCAGTTTGGCTGGGTAGCGCATTATCTCCGACGTAGGTCTTATTTAAGGAATATATATAAAGCTTTCCTGAATACTGCGGCCTTTCACTGCTCTGCAGTTTACAGCCGTCTTCCAAACAAAAGTATCATGGTGCCTTTAGGAGTGCTTACAAAACTATTATTCAGTCGTTTTTGACGCATTTGCTCCGTTGTCGTGCATGCGTAGTGTCTAGGTTTTCAAAGACAAAAAATTAACCAACACAACCAAAAATATCCTGTGGCGTAGGTCAACAGTATTTTCAAGCTGTATGACTTAACACTGAAAAATATGCAAAACTATTAAACAGAGAATTATGTGGAATTTCCCAGCGATAATAAAAAAGTAAGCTAAATGCCTCTCAAAATTTTCACTCCATCATGTGACAGGCAAGCTAGATTTGGAACTTAATTGAGGTCAGTTATTAAAGAGTGTTTATTGACTTTAAATTAGAATAGTAGATTCGTAATTTATGGAGCATTTGCATATTTACATGACACTTTTTTTCTTTCTTCTACCAGTGTATTCAACAAAACAGCACTACCTGCAAGGCTTCAGCGGTAAGGGTCTTTGATAGGTGTACTATGATATCATTGATTTCTCGTTGAACTGTAGCAAATGTCTCAGACGTTGTAACAAATAAGTATTTTGGTCTTGTCAGAAATATGCCAGTCAGCAAGCGTGAATTGTGTATCAGAGATCGATTATTTTTTTGCTCGCGGAACCCTGTGTAAGAAATAACGTTTTGACGCAATATTTTTTTTTCTTAAATTTCAAGGCCCCCATCGACTCTGTGAAGCCCGTTGTGACGGTGAGTTTTGTGTTGATTATTTCCTCAATTATTTCTTCCCATTATTCGTGATGGACAAAAATAAAAGTCAGTAGAATACAACATACACAGTTCTCAGAAATTCTGGTAGAGGCACTCGTTGATGTTATTCTTAACAAAAATTCGGTTGGATCTTGAAATTCCTGACTGTAGCACCTGAGCTGATCTTTTTCGGAATTATGCGCTTACCTCTTTCCATCAAGACAACAGAGGAGGGTCGAAAAATTTTTTTTAAGATTGACAATCCAAATATAAGGCAGTGAATGTTCAACTTATGTTCATCAAATAGGAAACAAAGCCCCTGCGTATTTTTTTTCTTGAAAGGGACTTTTGAAACGTTTGCAAAAGCCCTGCAGTCTTGACTAGTCTAGACAATGTCTCTCTTTAGAGCATTGTCAAGTGCGAATAAACAGCGACTGTTTACGCCAGCCGCAGCAAAACCGCTGCAAGCAATTCATACTGACAGCTCTCGAAGTCTATTAATTTCGTGCCACACCTTCATAAAATGGAGTGATTTGCAGTGCGTGTATGAAGCCCTGAAAAAAGGCAACAGCCCAGTCGACGCCGTGATTGCATACGCTGACATCATCTACGCTCTCCTCAACGCGACGCAGACGTCCAACTGCAATGCTTGTACGTAATATTGCTCATTCAATACATGGGAAAAGGGATGCGAACAGGTTTTTTTTTCTTCCGATGATGATGTCCAATACAGATGTGCGCAGTGCTTCTATACCTTATTTTACATGAAGTTCAAGAATCAGGTGTACCTCCTGCAGTATAATATGCAACCAAGGATTCACTAAGCAAGCCTCGCGTTTTATTTATTGTTATAAATGAATAGTGACCCCGCGATATCAAAACGATGTATATTGATTATCGCATGTGTCAGCGCGGCTTATGCATACAGAGGCGGCGCGAAATCATTGAAATAAAGAGAGGCAATGACTATGAAATACTGGTAATATCGCTCTGCTTTCAATGGCGATAAACGGAAACAAGTAAATATGAACAGTGAAGCACTCCCTCGATTTAAGTGTTTCATGAAAGGCTGGCGATGTGAATGGATGTGCTCTACGTCGGTCAAAAGGAAATCGACAGCCACTACAAAGGTCTTTTGTTCAAAAAATATTTTTTGTAGAAATATCTGTTTATACTATCAAATGCACTTAGCCTTGCCTAAGTAGCAGCCACCGAATATTGCAAGGAACGATTGAATGGTAGTCGAATTGCAGAACATTTCGGGTGCGGGAATTAGTGGCACACGCGTAGCTTTGCTGTAGTAAGTATTGCGCGGAGTCTGCACCGAAGTAAAATTTTGCTCTGATTGTGTAGTGCAATGTTAGTCGAAAAAAAGAAAACGAAAGTTTAAAAAGTTTTTTGCTCTGCATTGCGTACCATTTCATATGAGCTGGAAATGAATGCACACGTGTATATAACGCGAAGAGCCGTAAACTCGAAAAATTTCGGTGGTAACAAATTTGGTACTCTTTTGAACAGAAGCGTGGCCGACATAGACGCCAATGCATTTGGACATGAGGCTAAGATATTTTCTGGAAGAAAGCGACTTGTGGAGAGTCAAGGTGCGGCTAATTCAAACCAAATGAAACCAGATTTGCTGGGTTCCGGGGGTATAACGTCTTAATGAGGCTCAGCATGTTACGGGCCGCGTAGAATAAGGGTCCGAATAAATGAGACCACCTACAGTTCTTTAACGTGCATTGGCTTCGCAAAGTACCAGTATCCAATCCGCGCATTCCTGTCAGCTGTGGAGCGTCATAATTGTTAAGCCACTGTGGCGAATTGAAAGGGGATAACATCATGCAGTGACGTTGCCATATTAATGATAGTAGTCATGAACAACGAACTATTCGCAGTGGCTACGGACTTCAAGAACGCTGTCGCCTCCACGAGTCACGGAACCGTAAGGCTGCCTTGGTGCAGCAAAGAAAACTTCACCATTTCGCTTCCCAGTCACCTTCTGGGCAAGGTAAGACTAAAAAACAATGGCACACCGCGTGGCAAACCGTTAGCATGAAAAATACGCGACATCGCTTAGTACATTGAAGTACTTTAGAGCAAGCTTGCTGAACTTAAAGTGGTCTAGGGACAATAAATGCACTGGTGCAAAAGTACCGTTGAGGAAATAAGTGTCATACGTGCTGGGATTCTTATCAGTGCGAGCGAAGAGACAAAATGAATGTCTAGTGAAATAATGAGGCAATAAATTTATCTCATTCAGCGAAATGAACACTATGACGTCTCAAGTGCTCAATGTAGTTTTGAGATGTGCCTAACAAGAGATGCTAGGGACTCCGCATTAGAAATGCCAGTGCTGAATATGACTTGATTTTGGCGCGATGTGAAGAAAACGCAAGCATCTTTGAAATTAAGTGTGAATTTAAAATCCTTCTTTGAGCACTTTAGACGTCCAATACCCGATTTCTTCAAACTCAAAAGAAAGGCTTTCAGTCGATGCATGCTGTGTATACATGATTGTTCGACATCGCTTGACATGCACTTTATGCACTGATAAGCATGCATCAATACTCTAGATAGATTCCCAGTTTAAAAACATTCTTCTTTTCTCTGTTATGTGCCTTCATCTTGAACCCTCTCATCTTCTTTATGCGCAGTGCACCGTCAACATCGGCACCGACTGCGAAAAGCCATGCGTGAGTTTCGTGAACTGCGCACGAACGAAAGCTGTTTTACCCTATTCCTGTTTTTCGAGCTTGAGATAGATTTGCACTGAAATGTCGTGTAATTTTTGCCATAAAGATTACATTTATTACATTGCTGTCATTAGGAATTTGCACTGAAATCACGAATGCTTACACTAGCCTAAAGCAGTTCAAAATACCGATAAAAAAGAGTTGAGCGAGTGCGCTCAGAACTGTTTTCAGGACACTGAAATCATGTGCTGAAACTCATTTTCGCGCCTTCGCTATTAACTTCCACGCATCCTGGCGTATATACTTTCTCATTGGTAGTTTTTTTGTCATTAGTGCTCCCCGAGGTAAAGGTATAATTAGTCAAAAACCAACGCCTACTTTGCGCTCTGGGAGCATGACGCAGGGGTTTGATCGTGAGACCTTTAATGGGCTGCCTAATATACTTGCTGCTTGATTCTTGTTTTGTCTTTGTGACTTAAATCCCGTTACAGACTGCTACGACCATGAACAGATGGAAGCAATTTCACAATCAAGAATATGATCCTATATTACTAGCAATCACGAACATTATACGTTAATAAATCTTTAAATTCATTCTTGAAATTGTTCAGATGATCTGAAAATTTTTAAGTTCGTGCAATATTTTCTTTTTGTGTTTCAGACTTGCGTCGCGTCGCCACTGGTGAAGTTTGTTCTGGTAAGTTCAGAAGTCCCTAAAGAAGTGTGGCAAGATTTTCAATTTTGATACAAGTGCTTTGTTTCAATTAAGTACTCCCTTTATAACTAGCGCACGCATGTAAACGACATGAATTGGAAAAAAAATATTGAGGATAATTTAGCAGACGACTTCGCAAAGCTGTATAACGTGATGCCAGTACTACGAAGATGTGAAAAATTCATTGTGTGGTCAAGTTATCAAGGAAGGATTAGATCACAAATGAATAACGTTTTCTCATGTGGACAATCAGAAATAACACTTTTTTTCTAAGCAAATATAATGTAGAATAATGCAGACTATGAATATATATATATGGTGTTCTTTATCTCGACATTTTTTGTAAATGGTCATACCCAGTCAGAATATTTCTATCTGCCCCCCCCCCGCAAAACATGCAAAGCTGTTTATTACTCTGCAGGATGCTCGGCCTGATGGGAGGCTTCACTTTCGGGTGGAGAATGACCTTTGGAAATGTTTGTTTTTTGCCCATTTTCCTCTCTGCCGCAGTGCCTCGTGAGAAACGCCCTTCCTGGCGCACCACAGAAAAAAGTCACCGATCTCGTATGCGACCTCATCCACCGCACTAACTTAAGTGGACAATCGTGTGCGAACCTCGCCACCTCGCTCAAGAACATCAATAACGAGCTGTGTAAGTTGTGTACGCGGTCAGCCAGTGAATGGTTGTAGGTAATGAGGTTTCTTGAATCTGTCATAGACAGTGGAACTCTGTCTCTGTAATCTTCACAAATCATATTTGCAATCGGCTTAATGAAGCTGAACGATCATTACAAATATTAGTTTTGTTTACGTTGACAAACTGCGAGCCTATTTAGGCATAACAGTAATATTTTTTGTTCACACGCCACAAAAGCCTTCAGAGGGGTATGAACAACAGTGCTTTTTTAATTAATGGGCCGGCGTTTGTGTGCGGCGGTAAACATCGTAATAAGTATGCAAAGGCACCGGGGAATAATTACTCTCATCTACACAAGATTCTCGATTAGAAAGAAGCACGGAAAAGCATCACTCTATAATCGCCCCCCCCCCCCCCCCCACACACACACACACACAGAAAATCGAAGGAAAGAGGCGATTTCACACCGTAGGCTTAGCAGGAGCGGTCCACAGCTGACCATTTTTGCATGGTTTTAAATCTTAAGAAGCAAAGTAAACCATTTTGAGTTGAGTTGAGTTATGCTGAGTTGAGTATAGTCGTTGCATGCTACAGGTGAGATTAGCCTTGCTTTTCGTGCCGGCAATTGCTCCACCGTATCGTCACTTATATGGTTATAGTGACCTAAAACCTGTCGCATCTGCCCCGCTGTACGCACAGTCAGTTATAATAGTACATACCCGCACTCCGGCAATAGTGCACTCCCGCAGTCCCCATCCAAGCACACATTCACTAGCACTATAGCACAGTCCACTCAATAAGACTCCATCTACGCACACATTCAATCACAGTAGACCATAATCCTTTCCTGTTGTCACCATTTAAAGACAGGATTAGTTTCCTGTAGAAATTTGAACTTGCTGCAAAATGCACTGTGTTCTTTAAAGCTTGATGGCCGATGGGAATTCAATGGACAGATTGTTACACATAGAACCACTTCGTGCTTAGCCACTGCTGCCTTTGACCTTTTGACTTCACTTTTTCAGATGCTCATTGTTTTTCTATAGAGAGGAATTTAAACATATCTACATGCATATTTGTGTATTAAATAATAAGAATGGCTCAAAAATTCACGCATAATGAGCACTTTCATACAAACGGAATTGCTGCGCTATTCTTAAAAATGAACAAATATATGCACTTAATTGATTTCTTTAACACCTGGAGGAGTTTCTGCAACGAAAATTCACCAACAGGGTCCTTTCGTGAAACACTACTTCACGTGAGAGAAGAAAATGGTACAGCACCAGACAGCACTTACTATTCCGCGCGGAAAAATTTTGTAACGCCCATTTTAATTGTTTTTTAATGAAAGCTATCTTGGCTTATTGACACGAGATCACCCTAAGTTCCTGTTTAGTATGGTTCTGAAAAGTGGCTGGGGTTTCTCCTTCGGTAACAATAACTGTGGACAATTGGAAACAAAGTTGGAAATTTAGTGTCCGAAATCGCAGACCCTGTACCGCAAATGACCAATAGAGAAACTTGTGTCACATAGCTTGGTAAGAATATGAGTATTATTTGAGAATTCAATATTTGGAATCTAAGAAAAAGAAGCTGAAAGAGTCTTGTCAATGAGTTCTCGCTTTAGGACCTTATAATAAATGTAGCCTGTAATGGTGGTCAGTTCACCACCGAACGTGTATGAGCCCCGAACGATATTTTGATCGAAAATCTGTAATGTGACCAGGAGAGAATTTTCCTCACTGCCTTGTGGCGTTCTCTTCATCCACGTTCTGCCCCAGCGATTATAAGAGGTTATAAATTTGGTGACCTCAAAGAATATAAAAACGACGCAAGAAGGGAAACTCAGTCGACCTTTAAGTGACTAGCCAGCCGTGTTTTCTACGATATTTGATGAGTGAAGATGGAGATATAATGTACTTTCACTTTTATTTGCGTGCTGCGTTTCAACGCGGCGCCAACTTCAAAATGACCGATATCTAAAATATTACCTTCACATTCACCTAAGTTATATAGAGGAACACAAGCTGGGTGATCGCTAACAACTATAGCCCTATTGTGAGAAATATGTGACAGATAAGCGGGGTCTTATTGCTATTTTATGGGAAGATTTAATGTGTTGAGGAATTTTTTTTTTGCACAGGCCATATAACGCTTTGAGGTAAACTTGCAGTTTTGCCTCTTAAGCCTGGGTTTCTCTGCAAAGTTTCAGGCTGCTGAACTGGCTATCCGCTTTGGTAGATATCTGACAGATATCTATTCAGATAGATATCTATCTAACCAGATAGATAACTGAATTGTTTTTCTTTAAATTACGCCTAATTTAAAGACAAACGCATAGTGCCTAATCGCTGACAGCGTGAGCCCACTTGCGAGAGATATCTAACAGATAAGCGGGGCTACATTTCTTTTTTACGGGATGATTTACTTGGGTAAGGAATTTCTTTTCCACCTGCGATAAAAAGCTTGACGATAAAATAAAAGTTTTGCCTCTTAAACCATTCTTTCTGCGTATATTTGCAGGCTGCTGAACTGACTGTCCGGTTTCGAAGAAACCACTTTGAAGAAAGGCCAGCCTTCTCTATATTATATAATAAATGCATCTTTGAAAACATAATATTTGTGTGCTCTATTCCATGCGTTAACTACGAGATGTGCTAGGGCCAGCGATCTTATGGCTGTTGGTATAGCACTGAGAAGTCGCGAAAGGTGTATTTAGTTGACGTGTTAATATCACCATCTCCTCGAGAGGTGGCGTAAATGCAGTGAAGTCCACGCCTTCTTTAACTAAAACAAGACAATTTTCGGAGGTGCTCTCTAGCAGTCAATACATTGTGAAGTGGCGTAAATACAGAAGTATTTGCACATTAAGAATAGCTTGACAGGGTAACTGCTCTCACTTGGTGTCAAAGAAATGCAAAAGGAAGAAAGGCAGAGACGATTTCAAAGGAAGGAAAACACAAGCGCGTCCAAATTGCACACACGTGGATGGATTATATTTTTGTGGTCTACTTATTCAAATATCTTAGTGCAGCTTTGTGTGGCTTAGAAGCAATTAAGGTACGCGCCTCGACGCTACGCTCCACCTCCGCTCCGTTCATTGAAGGAAGCCGCCGCTTTCCCACACTTGGCTTTCTAAAATGTCCGTCTGAATTTACTCCGATGACGAGCTCCCCGTGAAGCCTTCCATCACCGAGCCTTTCTCGAGGAAGTGCGAACGGTGTATTGCGCCGAGTATAAAGAGGAAAGATTGTCGTCGAAATGGCTTGTCACTGTGTGTGACACACATATTCCTCATACCTTTTTTTAAACGACGCCGTTGGTCTTGTGGACGAATTCACAATATGCCGGGGTCGATGCTGAATGACGCCAGCTGTCCAGCTACTTTGCAATAGGTCGGACACTTCCTCCGACCTGTGCTCGGTTCTTTTGGGGTGAATTGCTTTGAAAAAGCCTTTGAGCAACCTCACATTCCACCCTACAACCCCTTTCAACGAATAGTCCATCCACGACCCGCAAAAGGCGAATTTAAATGAACGCCAAAGTAACATTGTATGCCAAGCTACATTAATATTGTAGCATCGCGTGATAGCGAGTATGTAGTTGGTACCCAAAACAGGGCTCTGATCAAATAGTCAATTGTGTAAGAGCAAATAAAGGCGCAAAAGAAGTGGCGCACCACTTGCGGAATTTTGCAACTCAGCCTGACCCCGATTTGTTCTCTGCCATCTGCATTTCATTTATTTATTTATTTATTTATTGATACAGACTGCAGCCTCTTTATGGGGCTTTTGTAGGAGTGGGTTAAACAGATCTATAGCAAACTTCAAAAAAGCCAAAAAATAAAAAAAAGTGACAAGAACTTAGGCACAGCACTAAAATAGTTTGGTTTCATCATCATCATAAGCGTGACTACACCCACTACAGGGAAAAGGCCTCTCCTTTGTCTGCTCCGCAACGCGTGCACGCACGTCGCCTAACGGTACGATCGCTGCCTAGCGCCATCTATCAGAGAAATTACGACGCACGTTTACACATTGTCGAGTTGCACACCCTAAAGATACGTCCCAAAGGCAATTTGCTTGTTTGGGGGGCGAAGGTGGGCCTAGAATTCGGCTTGCGGTGCGATATGATAACGCTGAAATTAGTAATTGGACGTATATATTGTTTTCCTGTTATTTAATTGTAGTTTCACTTCTATACCGCAACCCATAGGGTTATATTTGCCTACAAAATTCGGTATACAACTGTGTCCGGATGGTTGCCCGTCGTTGTGGGATATATATATATATATATATATATATATATATATATATATATATATATATATATATATATATATATATATATATATATATATATATATATATATATTCTACTAGAACCACGAGAGCGCGGAATGCGCGCGCGAGCTGGCCTTAGAAAAAAGAAGCCGAAGTGTCTGGCTGCGAATGCTCCGCTTTTGGGACTGCTACTGACGTCCGCTGCAGTCACCTACTTTGACGTATCCAACCGAGCTGTACCACCCGTGACATCTGGTGGAGGGCGCTGGGTAACGCATTCCATGCCTCGGACTCCCCCAGCAAGCAGGGATTCAAGTCCTCGAGGGTCATCTGCCATCGGGGTGACGCCTGTACACCACGGCAGCCGCCGGCTCCAAGGCCTTCAACCCGAGTTTGGGCTTCTGGAGTCTCGCTCAACCCAAGCGGTTCGTTCAGCGCCATCGTCGACGACCGTCCAGCCCGAAATAGGCATGCACCTTCTGTTGTGCTGCAGCAGCCTCGGGAGCCACCGATCTTCCAAGGTTCTCCAGGCGAAGACCCGGAAGACTTGCTGGAGAAATTTGAACGCGTGGCCCGGTACAACAGATGGGCGGAAGACTCCAAGCTTCAACACGTGTTCTTTTCGCTGGAGGGCGCAGCTCGTACGTGGTTCGAGAACCGGTAGTCGTCCATAACGACGTGGAACGTATTTAAAGACCAGTTCCTGAAGGATTTCACCACGGTGATTCGAAGAGAACGGGCCGATCTGCTCCTTCAGTCCCAAACCCAGCTACCAAATGAAAGCCTACTGGTATGCTTCGAAGAGATGGCAAAGTTATTTCGTCGAGCTGACCCGGATTTGACAGAGCAGAAGAAACTCCGGTACCTTATGCGAGGTGTCAAGGAGCAAATCTTTGCCGGACTGGTTCGCAATCCACCGAGCACGGTCGCAGAGTTTCTGTCGGAGGCAACCGCCATGGAAAAGACACTCGATATGCGTTTGCGGCAATACGAGCGTCAGCCTTTGGCCATGACTGCGGCAACCGTGGACATCAGTAACACCCACATGCTTCGCGAAACCGTACGAGCTATCGTTCGCGAGGAGCTCCAGAAGCTGTTCCCGGCTACGCCGCCTGCGCCAACGGTTACTGTTCTATCCGAGGTTATTCGGGAAGAGGTGCAACAGGCGCTTACAACACCAGCTCCCTTTCAGCCGTCCACAGCCCCACCGCAAATGACATACGCCGCTGTTGCTCGTCGCGCACAACCGCCGCCGACTTGTCTTCAGGAAACCCCGGCCTCTTTTCGGCCGCCACCACCTGCTCGTCCTGCTCCATCGTATCCCCGTAAAAGTGACATCTGGCGCATACCCAACCACCGTCCTCTCTGCTATCACTGCGGTGAGCCGGGCCACCTGTACCGCAACTGCAGGTATCGTCAGATGGGCCTGCCGGGGTTCCCTGCAGATGCACCACGTCCGCAGCCTGGGCAGCGACACAGAGAAATCAACGATTATCTGGCCGAATCTGCCGGTGGGACCCGCAGGTCGCCATCCCCACGTCGTCGGTCTTACGGTGACTTTCCTCGGGGAAACTCGCCAAGCCCCCGCCAGGAAAATTAAAAGCAGCAACCTTTGAGGGGGAGGTTGCTCACCGACGAAATGTAACAGACCCTCCTACGCCGCAACTAGGTGGCCACCCGATGCCACGACCGAATGCCGTCCAACACCGTGAAACGCCGACTCGACGGGAATGCCATCTGACGTATCGAAATGAACCCGCGCCGCACCGCAGCCGTGACCGAACACCGCGCCGTACCGCTCACACGCCGTCTACGACAGCAAACCTGAGCATTTCCCTCGACGGAACAGACGTCACTGCACTCGTCGACACAGGGGCGGATTACTCTATCTTCAGTAGAAATTTCGCCGCCACTCTGAAAAAGGTCACCACTCCTGGATGGGCCTACAGATTCGTACAGCCGGGGGTCACTTAGTTACACCGACCGGGACTTGCACATCAAGAGTAGCAGTTCAAGGCGCAACCTACCTGGCAACGTTCGTTATACTCGAACATTGTTCACGTGACGTCATTCTCGGGATGGATTTCTTGACCGAGAATGGAGCGGTCATCGACCTCCAGTCTAAAGCCGTGTGTTTCTCCACAGAGAACGCAATACACAGAGATCCAGACCATCCGACCGCACTTTGCATCCTGGATGACCACGTCACCATCCCACCTCGTTCGAGTATTATGGTTTCTGTCGGCGCCAAGACTGTGCGGAATTTCGAAGGCATCGCGGAAGGCAACCAGATCTTGCTTTTTGCCAGGAGCCTTGCTGTCGCTAGAGGAGTCGTTAATCTCGTCGACGGAGAAACAGAAGTGCTGATAACCAATTTCGGTGGTGCACACCAACATCTGAACGTGGGAGCCGTTGTGGCTCACGTTGATGCCATCGCCCATGTCAGCAGCACACCCAGTATTTCCACAATGTCGTTGTCGCAAGAGCAGAGCCCAGTCACTGGTTTCACGTTCGACGTCAATCCAGCACTCTCCCCGACGCAGCAACAACAAGTTAAAGATCTTCTGCGCTACGGCGACATCTTCACGGTATCACCGTGTGTTGGACGAACTCACCTAGCGAAGCATCGCATTATTACGGACGATAACGTGCACCCTCTCCGACAGTCCCCCTACTGAGTGTCTCCCGCTGAACGCGACGCTATTGGCCGCCAAGTCAAGGAAATGCTCCGCGACGACGTAATTCGTCCTTCCCGGAGTCCCTGGGCAGCGCCAGTCGTCCTTGTGAAGAAGAAAGACGGAACATTGCGGTTCTGTGTAGACTACCGTCGCTTAAACAAAATCACCAAAAAGGATGTCTATCCTCTTCCCCGGATTGACGACGCTCTCGATCGCCTTTGTAGCGCTAAATACTTTTCTTCGATGAACCTCAAGTCAGGTTACTGGCAAATTGAGGTCGATGAGGGGGACCGTGAAAAAACAGCTTTTATTACTCCAGATGGCCTGTATGAATTTACGGCCATGCCCTTTGGACTGTGCTCTGCACCGGCAACTTTCCAACGCCTCATGGATACCGTCCTTGCCGATTTAAAATGGCAGACGTGTCTCGTCTATCTTGACGATGTTGTCGTCTTCGCCCCGACTTTCCAGGAGCATCTTCACCGCCTCGAATTGGTCCTACAAGCAATAAGGTCTTCTGGACTCACGCTCAAAAATGAGAAATGCCACTTTGCGTATACAGAGCTGAAGTTCTTAGGGCACGTTGTGAATCAAGCCGGTGTTCAGCCTGATACTGAAAAAACAACAGCTATTGCCCATTTTCCGCCGCCGCAAGACCTGAAAGCTGTCCGCCGTTTTCTTAGATTGTGCGTGTATTACCGTCGCTTCGTGAAAGATTTTGCTCGCATTGCCGAGCCGCTGACGCACCTAACAAGGTCGGACACACCTTTCACATGGGAAGCAGCGCAAGAAAATGCATTCCGCAGCCTTCAAAGCCTCCTGCAGGCGCCTCCCGTTCTGGCTCACTTCGACGTAAACGCCGACACGGAGCTCCATACTGATGCCAGCAACATCGGCTTAGGTGCTGTCCTGGTCCAGATCCAAGCAGGTCAAGAACGGGTCATCGCTTACGCAAGTCGATGTTTGTCACCAGCCGAATCAAACTATTCCGCTACCGAGAAAGAATGCCTTGCCATTGTATGGGCCACTTCGAAATTCCGACCGTACCTTTACGGCAAAAATTTTAAGGTGGTGACCGATCATCATGCCTTATGCTGGCTCGCAAGCCTCAAAGACCCGTCCGCTCGCCTCGTCCGATGGAGTCTGCGGCTCCAGGAATACGACATGACTGTCGTGTACAAATCCGGGCGCAAGCTCTCTGACGCCGATTGTCTGTCCCGCGCCCCAGTAGATCCTTCTACCGACGCCTGTAATGATGACGACATGTTACTCGTGTACAAATCCGGGCGCAAGCTCTCTGACGCCGATTGTCTGTCCCGCGCCCCAGTAGATCCTTCTACCGACGCCTGTAATGATGACGACATGTTACTGACTGCTCTCAGCGCCTCCTGCCTCGCTGACCAACAATGCGCCGACCTCGAACTTCGAGACGTAGTGGAATTTCTCAACGGCAGCAACACCACCGCCCCACGCGCTTTCAGGCGCGTGTTGCCATCTTTATGCATCCGCAATGGTCTTCTGGTCAAGAAAAATTTCGCTCCAAACAATACGCAATACCTAATCGTCGTACCGCCTAGCCTGCGCAATGAAATCCTCCAAGCCTCCCATGACGAACCCACTTCTGGACATTTGGGCATAGCCCGTACGCTCGCCCGAATCCAAGAGAATTACTACTGGCCTCGTCTCCGTGCTGACGTCACTCACTACGTCAGAACGTGCCGAGCCTGTCAGCTTCGCAAGGTACCGTCAACCAAACAAGCTGGGTTCTTGATGCCCATTAGACCACCCACAAGGCCCTTCCAACGATTAGGAATGGACATGCTGGGTCCGTTCCCACGTTCGAACTCTGGCAACAAATGGATAATTGTCGCGACGGATTACCTTACCCGCTATGCAGAAACGTCAGCTCTACCCAGCGGCACCGCTTTAGAAGTCGCTAAGTTCTTCGTGCATCAGATCGTACTCCGCCATGGGGCACCTGAAGTGCTGATCACTGACAGAGGCCCTGCGTTCATGGCTGAGCTGCTGCAGGAGATCTTGGTTTACAGTCATACCGACCACCGCCGAACAACGTCGTACCACCCTCAAACGAACGGGTTGACTGAAAGACTGAACCGAACCCTTTCTGACATGATTTCCATGTACGTCAATATTGAACACAAAACGTGGGACGAAGTGCTTCCTTATGTCACCTTCGCCTACAATACGGCCATGCAAGAAACAACGCAGATGTCCCCATTCCAACTCGTCTATGGCCGTGCAGTGACGACGATGCTCGACGCAATGTTACCACATCTGGACGACTCTAGCCTTCACACTGATACCTACACGTTCCTGGAACGCGCAGAAGCTGCTCGCCAACTGGCCAAAGTTCGAATTCAGGACCAACAACTTCGAGATGCAGATCGCTACAATCGGCGCCGTCACGACGTCCATTATGCGCCTGGCGACCGTGTGTGGGTGTGGTTCCCCATTGGGCGACGAGGACTGAGCGAAAAACTCCTCCATCGCTACTTCGGACCATACCGCGTGGTCAGGTCATTGGGCGACCTCAACTACGAGGTCATTCCCGATGGATCTCAGAAGTCCCGCCGGTCCCCGTGCCCTGAAGTGATTCACGTGGTCCGCCTGAAGCCTTATCACGATCGGTAGCCTCGCCCACTAACCCCGTTCAGTCCTTCAGACCTCTCCACTCACTCCCAGCATCGGGATGATGCTTCTTTTTGCCGGGGACTAATGACACCGCCCATTCATCGTCGTCGTTCTACTAGAACCACGAGAGCGCGGAATGCGTGCGCGAGCTGGCCTTAGAAAAAAGAAGCCGAAGTGTCTGGCTGCGAATGCTCCGCTTTTGGGACTGCTACTGACGTCCGCTGCAGTCACCTACTTTGACGTATCCAACCGAGCTGTACCACCCGTGACATCTGGTGGAGGGCGCTGGGTAACGCATTCCATGCCTCGGACTCCCCCAGCAAGCAGGGATTCAAGTCCTCGAGGGTCATCTGCCATCGGGGTGACGCCTGTACACCACGGCAGCCGCCGGCTCCAAGGCCTTCAACCCGAGTTTGGGCTTCTGGAGTCTCGCTCAACCCAAGCGGTTCGTTCAGCGCCATCGTCGACGACCGTCCAGCCCGAAATAGGCATGCACCTTCTGTTGTGCTGCAGCAGCCTCGGGAGCCACCGATCTTCCAAGGTTCTCCAGGCGAAGACCCGGAAGACTGGCTGGAGAAATTTGAACGCGTGGCCCGGTACAACAGATGGTCGGAAGACTCCAAGCTTCAACACGTGTTCTTTTCGCTGGAGGGCGCAGCTCGTACGTGGTTCGAGAACCGGTAGTCGTCCATAACGACGTGGAACGTATTTAAAGACCAGTTCCTGAAGGATTTCACCACGGTGATTCGAAGAGAACGGGCCGATCTGCTCCTTCAGTCCCGAACCCAGCTACCAAATGAAAGCCTACTGGTATACTTCGAAGATATGGCAAAGTTATTTCGTCGAGCTGACCCGGACTTGACAGAGCAGAAGAAACTCCGGTACCTTATGCGAGGTGTCAAGGAGCAAATCTTTGCCGGACTGGTTCGCAATCCACCGAGCACGGTCGCAGAGTTTCTGTCGGAGGCAACCGCCATGGAAAAGACACTCGATATGCGTTTGCGGCAATACGAGCGTCAGGCTTTGGCCATGACTGCGGCAACCGCGGACATCAGTAACACCCACATGCTTCGCGAAACCGTACGAGCTATCGTTCGCGAGGAGCTCCAGAAGCTGTTCCCGGCTACGCCGCCTGCGCCAACGGTTACTGCTCTATCCGAGGTTATTCGGGAAGAGGTGCAACAGGCGCTTACAACACCAGCTCTCTTTCAGCCGTCCACAGCCCCACCGCAAATGACATACGCCGCTGTTGCTCGTCGCGCACAACCGCCGCCGACTTGTCTTCAGCAAACCCCGGCCTCTTTTCGGCCGCCACCACCTGCTCGTCCTGCTCCATCGTATGCCCGTAAAAGTGACATCTGGCGCATTCCCAACTACCGTCCTCTCTGCTATCACTGCGGTGAGCCGGGCCACCTGTACCGCAACTGCAGGTATCGTCAGATGGGCCTGCCGGGGTTCCCTGCAGATGCACCACTTCCGCAGCCTGGGCAGCGACACAGAGAAATCAACGATTATCTGGCCGAATCTGCCGGTGGGAACCGCAGGTCGCCATCCCCACGTCGTCGGTCTTACGGTGACTTTCCTCGGGGAAGGTCGCCAAGCCCCCGCCAGGAAAACTAAAAGCAGCAACCTTTGAGGGGGAGGTTGCTCACCGACGAAATGTAACAGACCCTCCTACGCCGCAACTAGGTGGCCACCCGATGCCACGACCGAATGCCGTCCAACACCGTGAAACGCCGAGTCGACGGGAATGCCACCTGACGTATCGAAATGAACCCGCGCCGCACCGCAGCCGTGACCGAACACCGCGCCGTACCGCTCACACGCCGTCTACGACAGCAAACCTGAGCAATTCCCTCGAAGGAACAGACGTCACTGCACTCGTCGACACAGAGGCGGATTACTCTATCCTCAGTGGAAATTTCGCCGCCACTCTGAAAAAGGTCACCACTCCTGGATGGGCCCACAGATTCGTACAGCCGGGGGTCACTTAGTTACACCGACCGGGACTTGCACAGCAAGAGTAGCAGTTCAAGGCGCAACCTACCTGGCAACGTTCGTTATACTCGAACATTGTTCACGTGACGTCATTCTCGGGATGGATTTCTTGACCGAGAATGGAGAGGTCATCGACCTCCAGTCTAAAGCCGTGTGTTTCTCCACAGAGAACGCAATACACAGAGATCCAGACCATCCGACCGCACTTTGCATCCTGGATGACCACGTCACCATCCCACCTCGTTCGAGTATTATGGTTTCTGTCGGCGCCAAGACTGTGCGGAATTTCGAAGGCGTCGCGGAAGGCAACCAGATCTTGCTTTTTGCCAGGAGCCTTGCTGTCGCCAGAGGAGTCGTTAATCTCGTCGAGGGAGAAACAGAAGTGCTGATAACCAATTTCGGTGGTGCACACCAACATCTGAACGTGGGAACCGTTGTGGCTCACGTTGATGCCATCGCCCATGTCAGCAGCACACCCAGTATTTCCACAATGTCGTTGTCGCAAGAGCAGAGCCCAGTCACTGGTTTCACGTTCGACGTCAATCCAGCACTCTCCCCGACGCAGCAACAACAAGTTAAAGATCTTCTGCGCTACGGCGACATCTTCACGGTATCATCGTGTGTTGGACAAACTCACCTAGCGAAGCATCGCATTATTACGGACGATAACGTGCACCCTCTCCGACAGTCCCCCTACTGAGTGTCTCCCGCTGAACGCGACGCTATTGGCCGCCAAGTCAAGGAAATGCTCCGCGACGACGTAATTCGTCCTTCCCGGAGTCCCTGGGCAGCGCGAGTCGTCCTTGTGAAGAAGAAAGACGGAACATTGCGGTTCTGTGTAGACTACCGTCGCTTAAACAAAATCACCAAAAAGGATGTCTATCCTCTCCCCCGGATTGACGACGCTCTCGATCGCCTTTGTAGCGCTAAATACTTTTCTTCGATGGACCTCAAGTCAGGTTACTGGCAAATTGAGGTCGATGAGCGGGACCGTGAAAAAACAGCTTTTATTACTCCAGATGGCCTGTATGAATTTACGGCCATGCCCTTTGGACTGTGCTCTGCACCGGCAACTTTCCAACGCCTCATGGATACCGTCCTTGCCGATTTAAAATGGCAGACGTGTCTCGTCTATCTTGACGATGTTGTCGTCTTCGCCCCGACTTTCCAGGAGCATCTTCACCGCCTCGAATTGGTCCTACAAGCAATAAGGTCTTCTGGACTCACGCTCAAAAATGAGAAATGCCACATTGCGTATACAGAGCTGAAGTTCTTAGGGCACGTTAAGAATCAAGCCGGTGTTCAGCCTGATCCTGAAAAAGCAACAGCTATTGCCCATTTTCCACCGCCGCAAGACCTGAAAGCTGTCCGCCGTTTTCTTAGATTGTGCGTGTATTACCGTCGCTTCGTGAAAGATTTTGCTCGCATTGCCGAGCCGCTGACGCACCTAACAAGGTCGGACACACCTTTCACATGGAAAGCAGCGCAAGAAAATGCATTCCGCAGCCTTCAAAGCCTCCTGCAGGCGCCTCCCGTTCTGGCTTACTTCGACGTAAACGCCGACACGGAGCTCCATACTGATGCCAGCAACATCGGCTTAGGTGCTGTCCTGGTCCAGATCCAAGCAGGTCAAGAACGGGTCATCGCTTACGCAAGTCGATGTTTGTCACCAGCCGAATCAAACTATTCCGCTACCGAGAAAGAATGCCTTGCCATTGTATGGGCCACTTCGAAATTCCGACCGTACCTTTACGGCAAAAATTTTAAGGTGGGGACCGATCATCATGCCTTATGCTGGCTCGCAAGCCTCAAAGACCCGTACGCTCGCCTCGTCCGATGGAGTCTGCGGCTCCAGGAATACGACATGACTGTCGTGTACAAATCCGGGCGCAAGCTCTCTGACGCCGATTGTCTGTCCCGCGCCCCAGTAGATCCTTCTACCGACGCCTGTAATGATGACGACATGTTACTGACTGCTCTCAGCGCCTCCTGCCTCGCTGACCAACAATGCGCCGACCTCGAACTTCGAGACGTAATGGAATTTCTCAACGGCAGCAACACGACCGCCCCACGCCCTTTCAGGCGCGTGTTGCCATCTTTATGCATCCGCAATGGTCTTCTGGTCAAGAAAAATTTCGCTCCAAACAATACGCAATACCTAATCGTCGTACCGCCTAGCCTGCGCAATGAAATCCTCCAAGCCTCCCATGACGAACCAACTTCTGGACATTTGGGCATAGCCCGTACGCTCGCCCGAATCCAAGAGAATTAGTACTGGCCTCGTCTCCGTGCTGACGTCACTCACTACGTCAGAACGTGCCGAGCCTGTCGGCGTCGCAAGGTACCGTCAACCAAACAAGCTGGGTTCTTGATGCCCATTAGACCACCCACAAGGCCCTTCCAACGATTAGGAATGGACATGCTGGGTCCGTTCCCACGTTCGAACTCTGGCAACAAATGGATAATTTTCGCGACGGATTACCTTACCCGCTATGCAGAAACGTCAGCTCTACCCAGCGGCACCGCTTTAGAAGTCGCTAAGTTCTTCGTGCATCAGATCGTACTCCGCCATGGGGCACCTGAAGTGCTGATCACTGACAGAGGCCCTGCGTTCATGGCTGAGCTGCTGCAGGAGATCTTGGTTTACAGTCATACCGACCACCGCCGAACAACGTCGTACCACCCTCAAACGAACGGGTTGACTGAAAGACTGAACCGAACCCTTTCTGACATGATTTCCATGTACGTCGATATTGAACACAAAACGTGGGACGAAGTGCTTCCTTATGTCACCTTCGCCTACAATACGGCCATGCAAGAAACAACGCAGATGTCCCCATTCCAACTCGTCTATGGCCGTGCAGTGACGACGATTCTCGACGCAATGTTACCACATCTGGACGACTCTAGCCTTCACACTGATACCTACACGTTCCTGGAACGCGCAGAAGCTGCTCGCCAACTGGCCAAAGTTCGAATTCAGGACCAACAACTTCGAGGTGCAGATCGCTACAATCGGCGCCGTCACGACGTCCATTATGCGCCTGGCGACCGTGTGTGGGTGTGGTTCCCCATTGGGCGACGAGGACTGAGCGAAAAACTCCTCCATCGCTACTTCGGACCATACCGCGTGGTCAGGTCATTGGGCGACCTCAACTACGAGGTCATTCCCGATGGATCTCAGAAGTCCCGCCGGTCCCCGTGCCCTGAAGTGGTTCACGTGGTCCGCCTGAAGCCTTATCACGATCGGTAGCCTCGCCCACTAACCCCGTTCAGTCCTTCAGACCTCTCCACTCACTCCCAGCATCGGGATGATGCTTCTTTTTGCCGGGGACTAATGACACCGCCCATTCATCGTCGTCGTTCTACTAGAACCACGAGAGCGCGGAATGCGCGCGCGAGCTGGCCTTAGAAAAAAGAAGCCGAAGTGTGTGGCTGCAAATGCTCCGCTTTTGGGACTGCTACTGACGTCCGCTGCAGTCACCTACTTTGACGTATCCAACCGAGCTGTACCACCCGTGACAATATATATATATATATATATATATATATATATATATATATATATATATATATATATATATATATATATATTTATATATATATATATACAGCTCAACGAATGTATGCATGTGTAGCGGCCCCGTAACGGGAGAGTTCCTAACCGTTTTTACCGTTTTAGGATATTTTCTGGGGAGGGGCGGAAAGAGGTGAGAGGGCGCAACAGACTTTAATGACCGGCATCTCGGATTTGAGAAACCGAAACTGTGCCGCCATTTTGCCCCCTGACGTCATACTCGCATAGTTCCACTTCTATCTACCACTGTGTACCATGACGTCATCATTGGCACGTGGCAGGTGGTTGTTTCGACAATGCTATTTTAGTTCGTGCTACAAGTCTCAATGCGAGATGCGCTGTTTTCTATTTGCAGCCACAGATGACGCTTTGATCTGAGGGTGGTAGGAGACCTCACGAAATCTCGAAACGTGATGAGCAGTAGCTAAAGCTCTTAAAAACTCGCCTCATATAATGTTCTGAACTAAAAATATTAATACTGTTTAAATATGTTATTCTTGAAAATGCAACAGCAAACAAATTTAAATCCTATTTTGCAACTATGAATTAAAAGAGAAAGAGTGTAGCTTCCGTCTACTTGAATAGATTTCATCGCCGTAATTGTCAGCTTGACTGCAACAACTGCAGGACAACAGGCTCTGTCTCCAATTAACTTTGTCTCTCCTATTAACGCCTCTCAAATTAATACTATTTTGCCAGTTGCGCGCCTCCGTATACTGCCAAACTTCTTCACTTATCATCATGATCGTCACGAGCCTGGCTAGGCCAATTTTAGGACAAGGTCCTCTCCCATATGTCTCCAATTAAGCCTTTCCTCTTAATACATAGCAATGTCATATGCCAAATTTCTGCATGGTGCGACATCAGTAACTGATTGAATGTTTCCGCAAGAACTGATCCCACTCTCTATGTCCTTGGAGCAGCTGGCGAAAAATGCCGCATGTCAAATTTGTTTCAGTGAATTTTCAATTTTGCTCATGTTCGACCAGTTTTCTTGTACACGCAGTTTTTGGTAGCGTCGCGTTTATTTATCCGTCCCTGCTCTGATGCCTAAATGTAAAGCGCACAGCTTATTACATATAATTAAAGAAGCGCAAAAAACTGCAATATTTATTACGGAAATCGGCATCGTAAATCACAGGGCTATTTTTGAATTTGTCATGAAATGGAAGTGAACAGAAAAAAGCGAACGAGTAGGGTCAGAGCTAAATGATTACAACAGCGCAAGTGAACAAAGATGAGAACACGCGTCTGAAAAAACGGGTGTCCGTTGCACGTTCTTGCGCTTGTTTATTTGCGCTGTTCTATTCTTTAAGCTATATCTCTGCTCCTTCTAGCTACAAAAATGTCTGCCTAAAACAATTTGGTTCATCGTTGAAGGCATCATGGATTGGCATTGCCAATTATAGGAAAAGTGCAGACAGGTAGGTCCGTCGTCGGAAGTGTAATGAAGGGCACGTGCCAATATAGGTAAAATAGCGGTCAAGTATACCAAGCGTTGATGGTATCAAGGAGAGGCATATGCAAAATCTGGGAAAAAGAGCTGACACGTAGGGCCAATGATGGAGGTGTTGTACAGTGGCATTGCTAAAATGGTCAAATGAGCGTCAAATAGGGTCGTTGTTGAAGTCATGCAGGGGCACTGCCAATATGGGAAAAACAGTTGAGAAGTGGGCTCATCGTTGGAGCTATATTGCCAACGTAGGGAGAAAAGACAGGTAGCGACGTTGTTGGATGACTCGCAGAGTGGCACAGCCAACATTAGGACAATGATGTCAAAGCTGGTCCTATGTAGGGCCGGATATTGCCGGCACACTTTCAATGCTAGGACGATGTATTGTGCTACCCGTGAAACATGTGTCCATATAGTAAAAGAGTTCCTTTGCCAGGAATGTATTAACCGTGCAAAAAGTGGTGTCAGAAAAAACTGCAGCCTGTGAGCGTCCGTTCGTTTACCCTGCGCCTCAACCATTCTTCACGAGTAATGTACAAAAGCAAATTCAGAAAAATCTTGATCTTGTTAATGTCACTGTTATACACGCCGTAGGAATGCATTTTTTGTGGAGCGCGTGTCCTTTCGAACAAGACCTGAGGTTATCTGTGACCTTAAAGCGAACGACAAGACATGCAGAACGTACTTGTCGGTTCGCCACGGGCGGGCTGAAGATTTTGTTTGTTCTCCTGAAATTACAAATTAACCTTATTCACCAATTCGTGCCCCTCATATCTATTTGATGTAACAGCAATGAACGATCGTTTAATCAGGAGTTACGGAGTATCAATATCAAGGAAAAGTAATCACACAGGCAGGCGGTTAAAACGATATGTCAAGCGCATGGGAAAGACATTAAATGCGAACAAAGAAGACTAGTCACTGTTCATAGCCCCTCGACGTAAAGCTTGCGGACTGTAACGGCGTCATTGCTAATAAATCCGAATGCATTCCGATTTTTAACGACACCTTATCATCAGTATTAGATGCATTATATACATTTCATGTCAGATGCAAGTCTGAAGTAGGTGTTAACGAAGCCGCTATTTCAGCTACTTCGAAGAACCTTAAAATCACAAGTAGCTCGGATCACCCAGGTGCTTAACGTACTTAGGAATACATCCCAAAGCATTTGCACTGTCTTGTCTTGTTTGTTCTCGCAATCATTATCAAAGGAACTAATTGGATTGGGTATTGACGATGTAATCCCTATTTACAAATCAGATGAGCGGTGCTCTAATCTTAAATATTGTCGAATTTCTTTACCAGCACCTTTTGCAAACTGCGGGAGCATATCATTCAAAGCCAAATCATTATTTACCTCTAGGATCGTAGCAATATGTTCAAATACCAGCACGGCTTCCGCAAGGATTTTTGATGGGACCTTCAATTCGTTGTCATTATTAATGGCACTGGAATTAGGTCGATGCAGTATCTCTCGGCTTCTTGAAAGCTTTCGATCGGGTCTTTTACCCCAGACATCTACTGAAACATCCACGCTAATACACTCTTTTGGAGTAACAAGATTCGCTCGTATATAATTCCGTTTACCGTGGTAAATAATTCCAACTCTTCTCCTTATGTCAGATCTGCGTACCCCAAGGAAGCGTTGTACGATTCCTTGCTTTTTGCAATCTACATTAATAATCTATCTGCTTGCGTAACACATAAAATTCTACTCTTTGTTGACGATTGCATAATTTAGCTTAACTTACTGTTGTAGGCAGTAGTCACATGCAGTGGATAGGCGTCTGCGTGGCTTGGCTTGGCTGCGGGCGGCGGCCCGCGGGCGGCTCGCGGCGGCATTCGCTGGGCTTGAATAGAACTGTCGAGAGTAATCTTGGTCCGCAACCGCCTCCCCATGAATTGTTCAGAGGGGCTGTATCCATTTTTCAATGGAGTTGACCTGTAGGACAAGAGCGTCAGGTACGGGTCTTGGGTCTTCTTCATTGAAGTTTTGATTAATGTTACCGCAGCCTCAGCGAGTCCGTTGCTCTGAGGGTATTGTGAGCTTGATGTGACGTGTTTGAACCGTATTCTTGAGCAAACTTTGCGAATTCGGAGGACAAGAACTGCAGACCATTATCGGATAATGCCACCTCTGGAATACCGTGCCGGGCCAATCTCTCCCTGGGATTTCAGCTTCTCGGGAAGATTCCTGAACAACCTGTGCTGACGCCTCCTACGAGGAATCTACCCCTGGGACGTCAGTTTCTCTAGAAGATTCTCAAACAACCTGCGATTACGCCTACCACCGGCACACCAAGTGTGGACGTTGCGTCATTCCTCTCAAGAGGATGCTTTTCTGTCGGGGGAGATGTTGCAGGCATTAGCCACATGCAGTGGCTAGGCGTCTGCGTGGCTTGGCTTGGCAGCGGGCGGCGGCCCGCGGGCTGCTCGCGGCGGCATTCGCTGGGCTGGAATAGATCTTTCCGGATGGCGTCTCAACGCTCTCGTTTACCTCAACGCAACCCTTACTGCCTTACTGGTGACACTGATCCCCATTCCTTACAATTTGGCCTGGACGCAGCCAGCTCATGGTGGTCGTCCTGGATAATGGCCTTAACCGCCCTTAAAGCAAAAAAAATATTGCATTTCACTCGTCGTTGAGCACGTATTGCAGCTACTTATGTTCTTAATGGCATCATCGTCATCATCATCATTATCATAAGCAGCAGCCATACTACACCCACTGCAGGGCAAAGGCCTCTGCCATGTCTCTCCAATTTATCCTCTCCTTTGCCAGCTGCAGCCACCGTATTCCCGATACCTTCTTAATCTCATCCGCCCAAATAACCTTCTGCGGCCACTGCTAAGCTTGCCTTTCCATGGAATACACTTCTTTACCCTTAAGGACCATCAGTTATCTTGCCTTCGCATTACATGTCCGGCCCAAGCCTATTTCTTCCTCTTGATTTCCACTAGGATGTCATTAAGCCGAGTTTGTTCTCTCGCCCACTCTGCGGGCTTCCGGACGTTACACCTATAATTTTTGTTTCCATGGCTCGCTGCGTTGTCCTTACCATAAGCGGAACCATTTTCGCTAGCTTCCACATTTCTGCGCCGTAGGTGTATCGGTAAGATAGAGCTGGTGTACACTTTTCTCTTGAGGGATATTGTTAAACTGCCATTCATGATATGAGAGAACCTTCCATATGCGCTCCACACCATTCTCATCCTCCTAGATATTTCTCTCTCTTGATCCGTATCAGCTGTCACTACCTGCTGTGAGTAGACGTATTCCTTTTCCACTTCCAACGCCTCACTACCAATTGTGAAGAGCTCTTCTCTTGCTAGACTGTCGAACATTACCTTAGTTTTCTGCATGTTAAGGTTTAGTCCCCCGTTCTGCTCTGCTTGTCTAGCTCATTGATCATGATTTGCAGTTCACTTCCTGAGTTACTCAGCAAGGCAATGTCATTAGCGAATCGCTGATTATTTAGGTATTCTCCCTGAACTCTTATCCACATCTGTTCTCAATTCAGACCTCGGAATACTTCCCGTAAACAGCCGGTGAATAGCATTGTCGAGTTCATGTCTCCTTTCCTGACGCCCTTCCTTATTGGAACTTTATTGCTGTATTTATGGAGGGATACCGGAGCTGTACAGTTGCTATATAATATCTTCCAGTATTCCGACATAAGGTTTTTCTAAATCCTTATTCCGCACTTCCTGTAAGACTGCTGAGGTACGTATATGTACCTTTGCGCATACCATCACCATATTGATTTCACCTTTGCATCTGCTAACTGTTCACTTGGCGTCCTAAAACGTAACCTAAGACTCGCCCCTGTCAAGGTAAAAAAACTTGCCTGTAGCACCTCAATACACCTTAAATTCAAATACCTAGTGGAATCTTGCGACCCTAATCAAGCTTACGTAGCCGATAACAATGAATCTTTGCGGAGCCGTGCTGTTCGTTTCATATTTTCAGGGTACTCAGCTTTCACGGGCGTCTCAGCATTAAAGAAACGGGCCGAATTGAAATACTTATCACAACGCTGTAACTTATTTGCTTAAGGCTTTTTCCCTAAACTTTATCACTATCCATTACTCTGTAACAATCTTTTTCAGTCACCTCGTGATTGCTTTCCACGACATGATCATTCTTTCAAAGTGAAACCCATATAGCGCCATTCGTCCTCTTAAGCCAGCTGATATATTCCTCGTACTATGTTTAGGTGCAATGGTTCACCATCCGGATTCACTGCATATAGAGACATTAAAAATCCCTAGGACGTATTCGATCTCATTGACATGTGTTGCGATTATTTCTTTTTTTGTGTTTCCTTTTTTTGAGACATGACTTTTGTTCTAATTTTTGTTTTTATCATTTCACTCCTTCTTAAAATCAAACATGTTAATAAAAAAGTTGTATCGTTGCCACATATAATGAGGAGTCTGAAATAAAATTATGAAGGAAAGAGGTGTGAAGAAGACGACGTGGTTTAACTAAAGAAGGTGAAGCAGAAGCATTCGGTGAGGTGGAGAGAGATGATTGGTGGAGAAGAGAAGAAGACGACGACAAGGCTTACGTGGACTAATACCCTTGTCACACGGGCATTTCGAGGGCCCTCGAACCGATAGTCTATCGACTCAAAGGCGATCGAGCGCTGCTACACGGGCAGTTTCAATGGCGATCGAGTCAATAGCCTATCGAGTCAACGGAGCAGCACGGAACTCCATCGAGATTTCGAGGGCCTTCGAGCACTGTCCAAGGTTGCTAGCGTTGCTTCGAGCGGCGCCAAGCGAACATTTGTACACGACACATTCACGGTACAAAAACATGAACATACATTATTCGCATAAAATTTAATGCAAGCAGTCTGTAAAATTATTCTAAAATTATAATAGACTGGTTTTAAGCGCATTAATTTTGCGCTGCAGTCTTTGCGTTGCATGCGTACTTAACGTTGACAACATGGCGGCGCCCTGCCCGCCCGCTTCACAGCGATAACAGCTTCGTCGCCAATACCTCAAAGCAATATCGCGTTCTAAGCTGTTGTATTCGCCTTCGATTTGCCCATTCTTACCCTCGCATAAAGTTTCAAGAGACAAATAGCTCTTGTTTTTCAGATATCATAGCGATTTCCCAGGTCTTCAGCCTGACGAAGCAGCGCTCCGACGCAGTTGGACTGGCTTGGTTTTGGCTCGTCTAGTATTAGAGCGGCTACAGCAGTGTCTGCACATGTCCGTCGCGTACGTGCAATTAAAAGGGTTTTGAACGACTTTCGCGTATGCGTGTATTTCAGCATTTAGTATACATTCATCAAATATTTTTGATATTTTTGCAAAATCCAAAGTAGCGATTGTGGCGCCACACATCCGTGGCGTAAGACACGAGAACCATTTCAATGGCCATTGAGATTTGCCGTGTAGCAGCGACGAGTTCGATGGCGATTGAGAATCTCGAAGACCCTCGACTCGAGGGTGACTGAAACAGGCCGTGTGACAGGGGTATAACACCGAGGCTATAAAAGATCCAGTCAGAGAGAGGCCCGGGGGGGGGGACAGCAGAGAAGCGGAGGCTCCGGTGGGTCAGGGACACTTTGGCTGGAAGAGAGCGACGCCGGCTACTGCTCCGGTGAGCTCGGGTTCTACGGCATCCCATCGTGGAGTACCTGCCGTGCCTGAGCCCGGTCCGGGGAGTTAACGGAGGACGCTACCACCTGCTACGGTCAGGGGTGTCTCCAGCGCTGTTCCCACCCATCCGAGTGGTGCCACCAACGCCAACAACAACGGCATCACCTCCACGGGCGCTTGGACCGGGAGCTTGTACGACGCAGCCAGCGACGCCAGCCCAAGCACGTCGAACGCCGCCTCGACGCCGGATACTGGATCCATACAACGCCCCAGCCGCACCGAACCAACCCTGAGCACGAACACCGACGACTAAAAGTAGAACGCTTATAGTAGACTGTGGTAGCAGTGTTCCCGGGTCGTGTGTATATATAGTCTTTGTTTTTTGTGTTAACTTTGTTTTGTGCGCCGCTAGTGTGTGTGGCACGTAGGCTTTATTAAATGTGCGTCTGTGTGGATACACCTGTCGCCTAGTCCATTCTTTCGGTCCGAGTGTTATTCGGGGAGATCCGTGAGAAAGATAAGTGGAAACCTGTGCCAGGATTCATTTCCTTTTCTATTTTTGCTTTGTGTCAGATAATTCCGATTTCTCGACGGCAGAAAGGATGGATTTGACAAAAACAGTAGAACTGGCGCTCAAGATGGATTTAAGCAAGGAAGAGGCGATGTGTCTCTATGAGGAGGCGGCAAAGGGTCAGAAAGAGGAGGCAGATAGGCAGGGAGATTAAAGTGCGCGAGCACGCGCAGACGCATGCGAAGACTCTCGAGAGCCGGAAGATCGGGAGGCGAAAAGAGCTCGCGAGGCAGAAGAGCGAGAGGCTAGAAGAGCTCGCGGGGCAGAAGAACCGGAGAAAAGAAGGATAGAACGGGAGAAGGAGTTCCTTTGTGGAAACAGGCGCATGCCGCGGGAGGATATGAGGAGATCACGGACAGTGATCAGCGTTTCTTAGCGGGTAGAGAATCTCCTAGTCCGGCCAGAGTTTGTCCAAGGAAGCTGATGGCTCCTTTCGTTGACAAAATAGATTATGTAGACGCATATCTGCTACAATTCGAGCGGATAGCTTTGGGGCAAGGCTGAGAGCGCAGTGAATGGGTTACCGCATTGAGCAAGTGTTCAGTCGGAGATGCGCTGAATGTGTTTGGAAGGATGCCTGCTGCTGACTCCATGGGCTACGAGAAAGTCAAAAAGGCGCTCATCCCAAGACTCAGGACGGCAGAGGGTTTTCGTGAGAGATTTCGCACCGGCACTCCTCTAAAAATTGAGGCTTACGGCAGAGGGTTTTCGTGAGAGATTTCGCATCACGAAACCTGAGAATTTGAAAAGCGCTAAGCAGTTTTCCTGCAGGCTGACCAACTATTTTGATAGGTGGCCTGATATGTCAAAAAAAGAAAAGATTTCTGAAGGGGTGCGTGACAAGCTGGTCACAGAACAATTTTTAGCGTGTTGCAGCGCAAAGCTGGTTCTATTCCAGAAAGAAAGAAAATTGTGTTCATTGGAAGAGTTCGCCGACACTACAGACCAATTACTCGAGGCTCAAGGGCTAAAATATTTGAGTAAGGCAAAGGAGGAAACCCAAAACGTCATAGAGACAGATGCGGCCAAACCAAGAGCATATGGCGGTGCATCTAAAGCGCCAGTAGTGTGTTTTCTCTGCGACGAGGTGGGACACCGTGCAGTTGACTGTCGGACTAGTAGCGCTGCCCAAAAAACACAGATTGTGTGTCAAGGTTGTAAGAGGAGGGGTCATACTCTGGATGAGTGCCGATACAGAACGCAGGACCGAGCTGCATTAGTTGTCGACTCAAGGGTAGAACTTGCCACGCCATCCGAAGTTCCGCAGTTGAAAGGAGAGCAAACGCCGCTGGAAAATGAGGGAGTGAGTGGAACACCCAAGTCGAAAGCAGCAATGCCAGTGGTGGTTGGGCAAATAGTGGACCGTCCTATATTGGTGCTTAGAGACCGCGGAGCCAACACAGTTTTAGTTTGGAGAAGACTGGTGAAGGACGAGGATCTTACAGGTGAAGCGTCGGCTGTCACTCTTGTATTTAGCACAGTAAGGTACCATCCTGAAGCCAGGATTCTAGTGTCCACGCCTTATTATACTGGGCAGGTAGTGGCAATATGCGAAGACCAACCCATCTACGATCTCAGCTTGCGAAACATTACGGGTGCAAGAAGTGTCGAAGACCCCTATCTCTAGTGGAGAGTGCTCGACATTGAAGAACATCCAAAGGAGGAAAGGCCCGCGACAGCTCAGACGGGTGCAGTCAGTTTCTCGTCAGCAGTGGAGACAAGAGCTCAAGCGACAGCCCGATCAACGCAGCGTCCGCTCTCTACTCTTGTTACGATGTGCCTGAGCGTAACACCGGGCGAAATTGAAATTAGGCAATAAGAAGACCCGTGTGAAGGCCAGCGTCGAAAGTGTAAGGGAAAAAATGAAAAGAAAGAAGAGTCGTACGTTAATCGAATATCAATTGGTAAATGGTCTTCTGCAGAGGAAATGCATTTTTAGCTCATGAATGCGGGTACAACAGCTGGTATTACCGAGAGATATGCGAGAGAGCGTGCTACGCTTAGGACATGACGCCATTATGGCCGTACACCAGAGTGTTCAAAAAACGGCGTCTAGGATCATCGATAAGTTATTTTAGCCGGGTGTTCAGAGTGACGTTAAGCGCTTTGTTCTCTCATGTGACGCCAGCCAGCACACAGTTCCGAAGGGAAGAGTTGGTTCCGTACCTCTTGGCAAGACGCCAGCCATCGACCTACCGTTTCAGTGAGTGTCTATTGACACTGTCTCCACTGTATCCGCCAAAGGCAATAGATATGTGCTTACTCTGGTTGACGTGGCCATCGTTATTCTGACGCTATTACACTGAGAACTACTGACAGTATGCAAGTGGCAAGTCTTCTCTTCTCCACCAATCATCTCTCTCTACTTCACAGAAAACTTCTCCACCAATCATCTCTCTCCACCTCACCGAATGTTTCTTCTTCATCTTCTTTATTCTTCTGTTAATCGACGTCGTCTTCTTCACACCTCTTTCCTTCATAATTTTATTTTAGACTCCTTATTATATGTGACAAGGACCCCATATCTCAAGAGTTTTTCTATGAAAACTGCTCACGGTATACTCATCTTCAAGCCA
This sequence comes from Amblyomma americanum, assembly GCF_052857255.1. NCBI lineage: Eukaryota > Metazoa > Arthropoda > Arachnida > Ixodida > Ixodidae > Amblyomma > Amblyomma americanum. Next base: position 36,547,936 of record NC_135505.1, read on the forward strand.
TCCAGCCAACCGACTATCTTCTGTGGCGATTCTAGATCCAGCACATAACACACCGCAGAGGTCAAGCACACGCCAAGAGCACACCACAAACATAGCACACCAAACAGCGTTTTCAGAATACTAACACACCACTGCCGTTGTCCGTACAGAGTCCTTAATAAACATGTTGGTGTCCACAACACACTCCTTTGCGTAATCACATAACACCAACCACAGCAACAACAAAAATAGATCCCAGGGATACATTAACACAACAACAACAACAAGATACATTCCAGAGGCACCTAGAGCTGCTCAGTTAGCTCTATCTGTAGAGAGCTCTAATTTGTAACATATGACCTCCGATTTGCATGGCCCACCCGAAAACACTCCTCCTAATTTGGAGTAGAGCTGTGATGGTCTGTCTTCCTTCACATTGGGCTTCATTAGTACCTCATCTCCTCCTGCACTTTTCTCCCCACTGCACGTGGGCACCTCGGCAACATGATCGGTCTTCGCGGCCACTACCGAGCATGCTACCTTGGACGCGTACCGTACTGCACCGCTTTCTTCATACTTCTTCAAAATATTTACATGGAAAACCTTCTTAGTGTCATCTATCAATAATTCATAATCCATGTCCTTTTTCTTCCGCGTCACAAGGTACGGGCCCTTCCATTGCATCAGTAACTTATGATCCGTGGGTAGCAGGACGGGAAACCTGTCGCCCGGATTTAGATTCCTGTGAATGGCTTTAATTCATATTACTTATGGCGTTCACGCGCCTTTTCCAGGCGTTTATGTGCTAGCCTGCATGTTTCCTTTAACCTGTCCTGCAACTCAAGAACGCACGTGTACGTTGTCTTGAGAAATGATGCAATCTCTTTATTAGCCCACAGCTCCTTGAGCATTTCAAGTGGACTTCTAACGGTTTTCCCATGTAACATCCCGAAGGGCGAGAAACCAAGTCTCGTTTGCGTTACTTCGCGGTAAGCGAACAAAACAGCTGGGAGATATCTATCCCAATCAGTAGGTCTCTCCTGGCACATTTTCTTGATCAAATTTTTGAGGGTGCCGTTGAACCGCTCTAGCAGCCCATTACACATGGGATGGTAGGCCTCGTCAGTAACTGCCTTACTGACAAAAGGCGGTTAACCCCCTTCATTAGTTCCGATGTCAAGTTCGAGCCCCGGTCTCTCAAAACCTCCCTCGGGAACCCATAACGAGAAAACATTTCCACAAGGCTTGCATACTGTGGCAAGACTAGGAGATCCGTTACAATCATCCCCCTCCTTCACCCCATGTGATATCCACTCAGCGAAGCGCTGTAGCAGTTCCGTGAATAAAATAAATTAATTTCGCCGCTACTTCCATTTCCGCTGATCAGTATTGCTCTGGGCTTATTCATTCATATCCGGCTCAGCTTTACGGGGGCGTACCGCTGGTTTCTTTTTCCAATGTTGACGCTCATCTCATTCTTTGCCATGCACATATCTGTGACCTCACAATAACTAAAACGTTCCTCCTTGGTAATAGTTTGTGCTGCTTGCTAAAACAAATTGATTTGGAAATGCTGCTCTTTCTGAGTTGTGCAGCGAAGGTAACTTTTTTTGTCACCAGTGAAATTTAGCGTGGCTCTGCAGGTTCTTCCGCCTTTTCATATTTACAGCGCCGTGATTCACTGAGGTGCAGTACTATTTCAATGGGACACTGAATGGTCATCAAAATTCACCGAGAGGTTGTGGCACAGGGCGTCCTGATTCATCCGCATTCTAACATCTCGCACTAACAATTTAAAAAGTTCTACCTGCACACTGGAAATGAAATATGGTTGGTTGTCCGACAGAACCTGCCTAGTGATGTCGAAAAAAGCGCTTTACTAGAAAGCGATGAATGAAATGCGGCAGGCTGAGAACCAGTCGGGGACAGGCACAGTTGCAGGAATTCGTATGGGGTGGTTCCAGGTGTACTTCGCTTTTAATTCCCCTTTCTCAGTTCTTTATTCAATCAGAGTTCTGTTCTTGGTAGCAACTGTATATTTGCTGTGATGCGACGCCAACCTCTCAGTGCAGCATCACACAATGTTAAGCTTCCTTTAAATTCGGCTTCTGCAGTTTAGAGATGGAATATATGTTGGAAGGAGGCGCGAGGGTAGGGGGAAGTGAAGTTAGCCAAAGGCCCTTTTCCAAGCAACTCACCCCAAAAGAACCGAACACTAGCTGGGCGGAAATTTCGTGCCTACTACAAAATCCGTGGACAGCAGGCACCACAGAGAACCGAGCCCGGAACCTTTCTTCCTTTCTCCTTTCACTCCCTCTTTTATCCCTTCCCTTACGGCGCGGTTCAGGTGTCCAACAATACATCAGACAGATACTGCGCCATTTCCTTTCCCCGAAAACATAATAATTATTACTAATATTGGGAATTTGAACCGGAAGGCCACCACTTTGATATTAAAAAAAGGTGGGATGAATATGCTTTTAACGCACAGTACCATGCCATTTCGAGGACACTTTTCCTTTATACTAGTCTCCATACGCCATTCACGCCACCTCTAGAAACGCGCGGTAATTGGAAGGTTTCGAGATGAGCTCATCGTCGGAGTAAATGCGTGCGGGTATTTTTGAAACCCAATCGCTCCTCTAACGGGGAAGCGGCTGTTTCGTGCAACGAACGGAGTTGTGGTGGAGCATATAGAATAGGCGTATTTGTGAATTGGTTGTTAGGCATACGAAGATATTTGAATGAGTGGACCGCAAGAAGGCGCAGGACAAAGTCCGAAATAAATGTACAACACCGACGTGCTTCTGATTGCCTTCCTTTGTACTCGTCTCTGGCTGACTTCGTTTCGTGGTTAATTGACACCACCTGATAGCAGTTTGCCCCCCAAACCTTTCTTACTGCGCAAATTTTTTTCTGGTTACGTCCCTTCATAATATATTGACTGTATGTGATGCTCTCGAAAAATTGTGTATTGGCCAACGAAAGCGTGGACTTAACTCCATTCACTCCACCTGTAGAGTCATTGATGATAACAACACGTAAAGTAAGTACACCTTTCGCTACTTCTCAGTGGTATATCCACAGCCTTAAGACCGCTGGTTTTAGCACATATCAAAGTTCACACGCGGAGTCCAGCACACAAGTATGATGTTTTCAAGGATGTTTTTATTGTATGATGGAAAAATGCCGGTCTTTCTTCAAAGTTTCATCTGGGAATGCGGAAAGCACGTTCAGCAGCCTGAAAATATACAGAGAAAACAAGAGGTACGAGGCAAAATTGTGAGTTTACCACAACAGTTTATACGGCGAATGTAAAAAGAAATTCCTGTTTCAACAATATCTTCCCGCAAAATTGACATCAAACCACACTGATATTGATTGCTATCCCTCATAAGTGGGCTCAGGTTGTCAGGGATGACCAGATAGCGTTTAACTGAGGTGTAATATAAGAAATATACCAGATATCTATCGTTTTGAGCTTTGCAGCAGGTTTTCACGCTTAGTGGAAGCTAAAATTCAAAAGTCTGAATGTTCACTCGACAAATATTGTAAAAAACAAGGCTGACTATACTCTTTAAGCTCGATGGCATTAACTTCTTTCGTAGTTTTGGATACCCTTTCTGCTATCCAAATCTATTCCTTCTTATGAACTCTGGGGCAACTCTTGAATAGAGTTAATGCCACAAATCTGCAGTGTATGGCGAAAGATTTTTCATGCTTTGGAGGCGAAGTGGTAAATTCTCCTTTGGTCCCATTATTGAACTTCAAACAAAATTTTGCACTTCGAGGCTCTCCACGCCTTCTGTGGTCTATTTAGCACTATTACAAGCTAAATTTGTTATAAAGCCCTAAAGCGAAAACTAATTGACAAGACTCTTTAAGCTCGTTTTTCTGTCATTACAAACCAAGAATTCTGAAATAATACTGATTTTAATAGCAGCCTGTATGTCACTACATCCTCTACGAACCATTTGCGGCACAATTCTGAAATTTTGCATGCGAAATTTAAATTTTTTTCGAACCGTCTACAGGTATTTTCACTGAATCAGGGATGCAGCCCACTTTTCAGATTTTTAGTAGACAGAATGGCAGGGCATTTCTTGTCTAAAATATAGGACTGCTTTAAAAAAAAAGAAATAAAACCGGCTTTTAGCGAAGTTTTGCGGTGCAACTTTAAGAAGTGCTGTCTCGTGCGGTAATGTTTTCTTCGCTGACAAGTCCAAGAATATGAAACAAAATTTTTTTAAATTGCAAAATTGCAGGATTCTTTAATTGTATTCTTGAAGGTATTGGTCCATTCTCCTGATATGTAGGACAATTTTTCTTTTCAAGTGTTTCCATCGGTAGCATCGAACAGCTAGGGCTCTCACTGAAAACCAATGGCGAACAATTTTGACGATAGCAAAAACGTTAATAGAAAAAGAAAATCAAGACCGCCATTAGGATGAGGTGTAGATATATTAATTTTTATAGCAAAATCTTACATTTGATGACAAAATTTCGTTCATAAATGGTTCCCAGTTCTGAAATGTCTAAGCCCAGAATTACTCGGTATGCTTACAAAAGGAAATTGCGGGTGAGTTGTCGTGTCTGGAACGCTTAAATTGAGTTGAGCATAAACAAGGTAGCGCTAAAATCCTGTGATAGTGGAGGTGTCGTGGGTGAGTACGGATAATTTTTGATGCATTGACGTTAATTTTCTGAGATAGGGGTTTCCGAAAACACACACACACACACACACACACACACACACACACACACACACACACACACACACACACACACACACACACACACACACACACACACACACACACACACACACACACACACACACACACACACACACACACACACACACGCACGCACGCACGCACGCACGCACGCACACGCGCACACGCACACACACGCACGCACGCGCACACGCACGCGCACACGGACGCACGCACGCGCACGCGCACACGCACGCACACACGCACGCGCACACGGACGCACGCACGCACGCACGCGCACGCACACACGCACACGCACGCACGCACGCACACGCACACGCACACGCACACACACACACACATTTTCATATTTTTCTTTATGGTGAAACAGAACGCGCGTCTGAAAGAGTCAGGTTAAAGTGTCAAAGGCTGCAATAGTTCGGGACAAAACTTTTCTATGTGTAACATTTTGTGGAATAAAATGTAATCGCGCAAATACTATCGCAACAGAGGGCATTCCGCTTTAACCTGTTGTGTATCAGACAAGTATCAGTGTTGTGCGCCTATGCCAGATGGATTCCTTTCCCTGTAACCATCACTCTAGCGCAATACACGACTAGGACCCAGAACGCGAGGACATACAAAGAGCGATAACTTCCAACCACTTCATACACACGCTGCATTGCCGTGATATCACCATAGATACTTGATATCATCGAACCCGATTGTTGGCAAAAACTTTTTGGGACAGATTAACAGAGGAGGCGCTAACGCAGGCACTTCCTAATCGATCTATTTTTTCAGCTGCAATTACCTCCCACGGGCGCTTACCTTTACTTTTACCGATTAAAACTGTCTTGTTAAAGAGGGTGTAACCCCATTGCACTTTTGGCAATGAGCTACAGGCATCCTATCTTATCATTTTTGTTCTTTACATTGCGCTAGTGCTCTCGTAGGCGATCATTTAAACACCGACCAGTTTGTCCTACATACTGTTTCCCACATGATAGCGGAGTCTGATACACCACACCTTATTTGCATTCAGTAAAGGGAGCTTCGTGCTTGTTCTTGCACACATTGGGCACGCGGCTTTCTGGTTTGTTAACCCTGTATAGCCTAACATATCAGGGGCTGGAAAAACAAGGCGCACATCTGTCGGCTTCGCTATTCGCTTCACATCGTGGGATCCAATGTGCACCTGCGGAACAACAGCAAGTTTTTCCGTTTTTCTCTCAAACCACAAGCTGCGACTTGCCTATCCGCATTTACCTTCCTCAACGGAGGTTCTGCAAGAACCATCAGCATATAAGCAGGGTAGCAAGCGAGCGACACCATATGCCACTGTTCCTGGAATGTACTGTGCTTCAAGTGAGGAAAAGACTTTCGAACGGCGCTTTGGAAGCATAGATTTGCAATCGCTCTTCTGACCAGTTTTGAATGTGCAGGTATCAAACTGAAGGGTGTCAAAGGCTTATTCTACGCGGTTCATATGTCCAGCAGGTATGACCTTGTTCAAAGACTAAGTCAACGTCCAGGGCTTAAGCCTATTGCTAGATGCTAGCCCACAGGTCCAAACTATCGGGTCGAACTTTTGTCTCAATATAGTACGTTAACTGCTTTTTACTGGGCACGGTGGCATTTCAGGGATGCGGTCACGTAATCCGTTCCTCTTCATTCCGCAGTTGTGGATCGGTGTGCTGTTGGCCATCGCCAGCTGCTTCGCCGGGCCGCCTGTGCATGAAAAGGAGTTCGTCATCCAGAACATCACCGCCTTTCACGTGGATCCTGTGCTTCATCCGACGCCCTGGAATTTCATGATAAGACAGTCAGCGGCTACACGCACCGATGACAGCGTGCATGACCAAGGAACAGCGCCACCACATCACCAGCCTATAAATGACCCACTCGGGACCGGCGCGCCCACTGGGCACGGTGGCATTTCAGGGATGCGGTCACGTAATCCGTTCCTCTTCATTCCGCAGGTGAGGAAACGCTACGCAAAATGTATTCGTTCTAGTGATCCCTTTCTATTTCTGCTGCCGTGCCCACGGATGTGTTGGTTCTTCTATCGAGTTGCTCTGTACTTGAAAGAATTGTTAGCGCTGGATGGTGATATTGAGACAAATCCGGTTCCCAATAATGCACAACTTTCAAAACAACTGGAAGATATAGCTGCAGACATCAAAGAGATAAAAGAAAAACGGTTGACTGACATAGAGACTTAACTAGACGCAGTATCGAGACTGGAAGCCAAAATCGTTCTCTGTCAAGACCAGCTCGAATCTATAAATCGTGTAATTCAAAACCTGGAAAACAGAATCGATGACTTGGAAACCCGCAGCCGTAGATCGAACTTAATTGTTTAGGGCTTCAAAGAAGAAGATGACGAGACTTCTGAGTCCTTGGAGCGTGATGTTAACCAAAAGATCATTCAGGACAAACTTGATCTCGCACCAGTTACCATAGAGCGCATTCATCGTTTGGGAAAACCTGCAGAGAACAAAACTAGGCCAGTTATATTCAAGCTCCTGGACTCCCGTCAAAATACCAAAATTCTAAAGCAAGGACGTAAACTGAAAGACAGTGGTATATCGATCGGTGAAGACTTTTCCTATAAAACAAGAGACATAAGAAGAAATCTCGAACAGTACCAAGCCAAACCGCGATAAAGGCGAAAAAGTTTCATTAGTTTTCGACAAAATTTTTATCAACAGTCAAGCCTACGTTTGGGACTATGAAAAGAACGACAAGGTGCCTTTGCGAAAAAACTATCGTACGAAACAGACACGACCCTTAACGCCTTCAGTGGTGCAGTCAACTTCATAGATTACGCAATTCTAAGCCATAAAAAGGTCTCTGCTTCTAAATACCGATTTCCCCAACATAAACGTAATAGAGGTGACAAAGGAATTGCGACAGTGACAGCGAATAAGCATCTCCGAATAATTAATGTTAACGCTCGAAGCGTCGCCAATAAAACCGAGCAGCTTGAAATCCTTCTCCTACAACATGACCCTCACGTTGCGGTTATAACAGAAACTTGGCTGCACAGCGAGATTACCGACGATCTCATCTTTCCACCCTCGTACAAAGTATTTCGCTAAGATAGGCCCTCGAGAGGTGGAGGAGTTGCAGTACTCATTAAAAATAATATACAGGCTGTTTCGCTAAAAGATGTACCTGATCTTGACTGCCTTTGCATGAAACTGTTTTGCTCGGGACATTGCTTTATTTTGTATGCGGTTTACAGGCCTCCTATTGTAACTCAAGATTATCTAACTAACTTACAAGTTCACATGTCAAATTACAAAAAGAGTAACATATTGCTATTCGATGATTTCAACTTACCTGGCGTTGACTGGGAACGTCTGCAGCCATGTTCCGGGTGCAAAAAAAGCGTGATATTGTATTCGACATTATGTTCACGCACAACTTGTGTCAAGTGGTTCGCGAGCCAACCCGCGAATTTCGCATAAGTAATTCAGTGTTGGATCTTGCATTTGTTCCCCATGTTTTCCATGATTGCAACGTGTCTGTCGCACCAGGACTTTCAGATCATCATCTTGTTAGTGTTTTCATTCCCATAAAACCGCTTGCCAAGACAAAAACATCTAAAGCACATCGTATCATGGACTTCACACGTGCCGATGACGCCTCAGTTATTGAGCATCTTGAAACATGCATTGTCGAATTTGATGGAACCGACGCCTGCGCACTCTGGAATCAGTTTAAGAAAATGTGTCACTATTGCCTTATAAATTTCATACCTGTTAATATAAAAACATTCGCAAGCAGACGCCTTGGATGACACGCAGTATCATTCATCTCAGACGCCGAATCAAAAGGCTAAAAAAGCATCGTGCACAGCAGAGCACAATCAACCATTTAAGAGAAAACCTCGCCCTTGCTGTACGCCGTTCAAAAGATTATTATTTCAAAACAACTCTGCCGAACTTCATAAAAAACGACCCGGGTAAATTCTGGCGCCACATTAGCGATAAAAAAGCCCCTATATCAGAAATGACTATCAACGGTACAACGGTTACCAATCAGCCTGCCATTGCTCACCATTTTAACAATTACTTTCACAGTGTATTTTCTAAACCAAAACCGTACGATGCACCAAGCACAACATCAGCACATCCATCTGAAGTTAACTTCATCTCGTATGATGGTGTCATTTCAATGTTACTAAACCTGAAAACTAAATCATCCCCAGGGCCCGACGATATTCCTAACGTTTTTCTTCGAGGTATGCTGAATCTCTGGCCAGGTTTTTCGTTATTATATTTCGCGCGTCATTGTTGACCGGGTGTGTACCTGAGGACCGGAAGATAGCCCGAGTCGTACCTGTATTTAAAAAAGGCGACCGCCTTCAGGTGACCAATTATCGACCTATATCCTTAACGTCATCTTGCTGCAAATTAATGGAACATATTGTCGCAACTAGCATTAATGAATTCTTAGATCGCAACAACATTCTGACAGATTACCAGCATGGTTTTCGCAAAGGGTTTTCCACAGTAACTCAACTACTTTCAGTTATCCATTCATTTGCGGCATCACTTTACAATAACAGCCAGATTGACGCGATCTTTCTAGATTTCAGTAAAGCGTTTGACAATGTTCCACACCACAGCCTTATTCTAAAACTAAAAACTATTGGACTTCCGCCCATATTTATTTCCTGGATAAATGATTATTTAACTAACCGGAGTCAACATGTTTCAATCGGTCGTCACCAGTCTGGCTGTCTCCCAGTCACATCAGGTGTGCCACAGGGAAGCGTACTGGGGCCACTACTCTTTCTAATATACATTAACGACATCATCGGTGAAGTTTGTACTGGCGTACATATTCGATTATATCCTGATGACTGTGTTTTATTTCGCGATGTTAGCAATGAAAACGATCAGAGTGACCTACAAAATACGCTTACTAATATTGTACAGTGGTGCAAGCGCTGGGACATGACACTAAACGCAGATAAAAGTGTTTCTCTTCGCATAACTAACAAGATAAACGCTCTACAATATGCATATAAATTAGAATCATCACCATTGCAACAAGTAGCGTCCGTAAAGTACTTGGGTGTAACACTTACTAATAACCTTTCCTGGAACTCTCACATAGATAACATCTGTTCACTCGCATTCCGTAAGCTCTGTTATATAAGGCATAAACTTCTAAACGCCCCCGCTAACGTTGAGCTCTTAGGTTACAATACTCTAATTAGACCCAAGCTTGAATATGCTTGCATAATTTGGGACCCGTATACTAAGTCTAACATAAGAAAGCTCGAGAACGTTCAAAGGAAAGCAATTAGATTCATATATTCAAAATATCTACCCACTGACTCCCCCTCAGACTTGATGCATGCTAACGGTATTGAAGAACTACAGGAAAGAAGACGAAATTTTCGTTTAGATTTTCTTTCATTACTTCTTAATAATAAACTCAGACTTGACCCTTCTGCTTATCTTTCCCCAATGCCAACACGGAATACACGACACTATCACAAAGCTCTTTTAAAACCATATTTTGCCTGGACTAACTCGTTCAAGTTTTCCTTTTTCCCACGCACCATATCTGACTGGAACTCATTAAACGAACCAAATCAACCCTGAAAAACAGACGCGTTTCTCAGCCATCTTTGATATTGCGTATTATGTATTTTTTTCCTGCTTTGTCTTGCATTGCTGTATTGTTGTTTTACTACATTATCTTTGCTGTATTGTTGTATTTTTGTTGCTATACTTTTGCTTTTTGTGCACCTGCCTTTCCTGCTTGAACCTAACCATGGTCTGCAGTATGCACATAAATAAAATAAAAAACTCCTGTCATCTGTCAAATGAGTATCAGAAAACCTACGCACCTAAAAGGCTTTGCTAACTCCATGTTGTCTAATTGGTTTTTGAAGGACTTGTCTAACATAGCTAGAAATAGGTTACGTAGTACCGGAGTGGTGCAAAAGCCAATACATATTCCTCCGAGAAGCAGGTGGGGCTTGCCAATCCACAATATTTGAGCAGACCTCGAGTAATCGAGTAAAAGGATAAAAGCTATAGAAAGTTGCTAGCTTTAATCCCCGCTTAGTATTCAAAAGCTTGTATCCTGTTACTAGAAATCTACTTATATATTGTGGAATGGCAAACCCCATGTGCAAAAGACAGGCATATGTATCGGCTCGTAAATCGCGCCGGTACTAAGCAACCTGTTCTTAGCTAAGTTAGACAAGTCCACAAATGTACGCTTACACAACATGCAGGTAGAAAAGGCATTTACATACGCGGACGACTTTCTGATATTTGTTGACAGTGACCTGGAGTCATTGGAATCCAGATCGGTTAACATACTATGTTGAGACAAAAGTTTATTCTGCTAGGTTTGACGTATGAGCTACCATCTAGCAATAGGCTTAAGGCCTGGACGTTGACTTAGTCTTTGAACAAGGCCATGCCTGCTGGACAAATAAATCGCGTAGCAACAAGCCTATGCTACTCTTCAGTTCTGCACATACAATACTGGTCAGAAGAGCGATTGCCAGTATATGCTTTCAAAGTGTCATTCGAAAGTCTTGTGCTCATTTGAAGCGCAGAACTTTCCAGCAACAGTGACATAAGTTGTCGCTTGCTTCCTACCCTGCTTATTTGCTGATAGTTCTTGCAGGATCACCGCTGACGAAAGTAAACGCGAATAGGCAAGCTGCTGCTCGTGCTGTCCGTGAAAAGCGGAAAAACTTGCTGTTGTTCCGTATGTGCACATTGTATCCCACGATGTGAAGCGTATTGCGAAGCGGATATATGTGCGCCTTGTTTTTTAAGTCCCTGATAAGTTAGACAGGCTATACAGGGTTAACAAACCAGAAAGCCTCGTGCCCAGGGGGCTCAAGAACAAGCACGAGGTTCCGTTTACTGAATGCAAACAGGGTGCGGTGTATCAGACTCCGCTATCGTTTGGGAAACAGTGTGTAAGACAAGCTGGTCGGTATTTAAATGAGCGATTCCGAGAGCACAAGCGCAAATTAAAGAAGAAAAATGATCAAGACGGGTTGCTTGTAGAGCATTGCGTTCAGTGCAATGGGTGTAAACCCCTCAATGACAAGACAGTTCTAATCAGTAAAAACAAGGAAAAGCGCACGCGCGAAATAATTGACGCGGAAAAGATAGATCGATTAGGAAGTACCTAGTTAGCATTCCCTCTGTTTATCTGTCCCAAAAATAATTTGCATGCATTCTTCTTGATGATATCAAGTATGTCTGGTGACATCGCGGCAATGCAGCGTGTACTCATATCTTTAACTTCACAAGAATGTTGTTGGAAGTTAGTGCTATGAGTATGACCTCTGGTTTTGTGCCGTAGCCATCTATTGCGCTACAACGACGGTTATAGGCTACAACCAGCAAATCACAGTGCTTACCTCATTATTTGCTCTCCTAAGCACTTAGAGCCATGCAGAAATGGGCAGCTGCGCAAGACTGCTACTTAGCTGCTGGTGTGGAGGCGCCTTAGTTTGCTTTGGTGGGGAAAATGTCGCCTAATTCTTGACCCCGATTCATACCCGAAATTATGCAAATATTTGCGGATTCCGCTCTCTCATAATATTCGTGATCATGATCTTCAGCTCTGCGCACAAATGTCGCTCCATTGGTTATAAAAGGCTTTTGTATCGTGTGAACAAGGAATATTATCAGTACGCCTGAATGAGCACTCAGATTACCAATGCAACCGAAACTAAAAAGTTGTAATAATTATTCTGCTTCATTCAACCGGTTGGAATTCAGAATTATGGATATGGTGAGTTGCGACCGTCTTCCAATATTTCTAAGCAATTGAAGAATGCTCACTACCTACATTCATTCACTGGCTGACAACGTACTCAACTTACACAGAGCGTTGTCGATGTTCTTCAGCGAGGCCGCGACATCCGCGCCCGATTGTCCGTGAATGCTGGAGCGTCGGATGAGGTCACATACCTGATCGCTGAATTTCTTTCTGTGCGGCTCCAGGAAAAGCATTTTTCACGAGGCATTGCGGCAGAAAGAAAAATGGGCAAAAATGATCCTTCACAAAGGTCATCCTTTACCTGAATGTAAAACTTCCATCTGGATGAGTTCCCTGGAATGTAATAAAGAGCTCGATATGTTTTTTTTTACCTAGAAATATTTGGATTCTGTGGGGCTGTTTACAAAAAAAGTCGAGACGAAGCATGTCCTTTCGAAGAGGATTCTCAGACAACACTATTCAACATTATTCAGTGGACAAGGGAATGTTAAGTGGTGCTCGTTAAGAAATACGCGACAGAAGCCAGCGGTCAGCGAAACCAAGAAGCGTAGGGGACGTTTCCTTTCAGGTTTTTCATAAATTCGATATTAATAAAAACACAAGAAAAAACAAGCATATGCCACAGGGGGGATTTCGAACCCTACACCTCCGCAGTTCGAATCCGGAGCTATACCAACCGAGCTGTGGCGACGACTGACCATTGCTTTCTGGGGTATTTATGTATTGTGTAAGCGAAACCCTCGTCCATAGTGGCGGACGTAGTACTTCCTGTATTAACACTAGTGTCATGCAGCAATGTGGTCGAATGGTGAGACTGAAGCTATGCGATACTACTCTTATGCTACCTGATGCGTCAAGCCTGCCAGATTCGGTGCCCATACAAATGAATGAGAAAGCAGTGCTCTTTACGACATATGTCACGGAAGCTAAGGGTCACTGAAACCAAGGAGCCCTCCCCCCTCCCCCATCCTCCCTCCCCCCATTGGTACGTTTCGTAGTTTTTCATCAATGGCAGATTAATGAAAGCTTAAAAAAAAACAACGTGAAATTCGGATGTTGGGGATTCAGATCTCTCCTGTGACATGTGGCTGTTTGTTCTTCTCATAACGAGAAACTTTTTCCATTCCCTTGTCTGCGAAATAGTTTAACGAGGGCCTCGCATCTAGTAGTCTTGATGCCATCGGCAGCATAAGGGGATTCTCGCACAGCGTCCACCCCCACTATTCGTCCACGCTCGGACGCTGCACTTGCAGTTACGCAGGACGTACTACATCTGCCACTATGAACGAGAATGGCGCTGGTGAAAACACTGAAGGTTCGGTTACACTACACTTAAATATCCTGGAAATAAGATTGGACATCTGCCGCAGTAGCTCAGTTGCCACAGAAGTGGGTGTGAAATTCGGAGGTAATAGGTTGGGATCCCAACGGCGGTATTTGGTTGTTTTTTTTCCGCTTTTATTTATACGTCATTAATGAAAAGCTACAAAATAAACAAAAAACATCCCCTACATACATTTTTTCTTCACATGCATGGCTTTCGTGATGTGTGTCACAACGGGCACCTCTTTCCGATCCCTTGTTTGCTGAATAGTTTAACGAGGTCCTCGAATATGGTAGTCTTGAGTCCGAAGGTAGCATAAGAGGGTTCTCGAACAGCTTCCACCCTCATCGTTCGACCACGTCCTTCCGTGGCACGTGCGGTAATACAGTACGCAATACGTCCGGCGCTATGGACGAGGGTGTCACTGGATATTCTCAAGGCTTGGTCACACTATACATAAATGCTGCCGAAATCAGAAGGTTGGAGAGCCGGTGACGTAGCTCATTTGGTAGAGCATCAGACGTGAAATTGGCAGGTCGTAGGTTCGAATCACACCGCAGGGATGTGGGTTTTCTTTAGTTTTTGATCTAAAATTTATTATAACTACAAAATTTATTTCCTTTCGGTAACCATTGACTTGCGTCATGTTCTACATTATGTACGCTTAGGTAAAAAGGCGTAGCTGTGATTGTCTCCAGGAGAAAACACAATCCATTTGTCAACTAATCCTTCCCTGATAAGTGGCCGACAAGCTCACATTGTGTCACGTTACACTGGCCTGCGAAGTATTTCCCAATAATATCCACTATAAAACGGTATGGTGTGTCCCGGCCTGATCCATGCTTAGAATTATTGTCGATTATATGTCAGAAAGCGAGAAGTATATTGATAGGAATCACTTGTTTTAATGGGGAAAACAGGCCAAACTTTGGGAACTATTAAACTCACCAGAACAGAATTCAGATGTGGAGAGACGAGGCAGGTCTGAAATACGAAAAAAAGAAATAGTACGAGCATGACTACAAAATTTTCCCGTTCCTCTGAAAAATTTGAACAACCAGTTTAAAGTTTTATTTACGTATAATGTTCGCGGTCGTTACTAAACTGTGATCGCATTCTGGACTTGTAAAATTATTACCAACTGCTCGTGCTCGTTGCAGTCTGTAACAGGATTCTAGCGACCAAAGAAGAACAAGAATCAAGCTGCGAGTAATATAGGTAGTCTATTAATGGTCTCACGATCACACCCCTTGCGTCATGCTCCCAGAGCGCAAAGTAGGCATTCTTGTTTGAAATATTACATCTTAACTTTGTGGAGCACAAGTGACAGCACAAAAGTACCAATGATAAAGTATACAAGCCAGGAAGCCTAGTCTCTAACAGTGCAGGCGCCGAAAAAAATTTCAGCAGACGACTTCAATGGACTAGAAAGAGTTCTGGGGGAAGAGAGCTCAATTGCTATTCTGCTGAATTCTCAGCTGTTTTAGGCGAGTTAAAATATTCCTGATTCGTGAACAAATTTCTAATGACTGCACTTCAATCAGATAGTATGAAGAGGTGATAATTCACAACAACTGAGTGCAAATTTCTCTCAAACTTGTAAAATACCAATCGGATAAACCTGCTTTCATTCCCACGCAGCTAACGAAACTCACGCTTGACTTTTCGCAGTCGGTACCATAGATGACGTTGCACTGCGCAGAAAGAGAATCAGAGACTTCAAGAAAAATGAGAACAGCGAAAAACAGAGTTGGTTTGTTTGAACTGAGGAAACTTTCCACCGTAATCATGGCATTTTACCAGCACACGGGGTGCAAGACAAGTGGTAGTGACAATACTCAATGCATAGAATGCGCCATGAGGCATTTCGTTTTTACTTTCGGTTTCAAGAAATGGCGCGTGGTCCTCTCAGCGCGATCAAAGCATCATTTTGATGTACATTTTTTAGCCATGTTTGGGGTTGCATGGTTAAGCTCAAGTTATTTTATTTTCGAAAAGTAAGGGCGCAAAGATTTTGTTGATCAAAAATTCAACTTTGCTCTACTCTGGTATATTGCGAATGTAAAAGCTCAAAGTTTTTCACTGCATAACCAGCTTGCTGATTGCTATAAAGATTACTTCGTTTTGCCCACATAGCACCAACCCCCATTTTCAGTCGGAATTGGCTTTTCTAATGTGGAGTGCCTTGTATGTTTTATTACGTACATCTCAAAATTGTTTGGAGCATTGACGACGACGTTTTTTTATTTTGCTGAATGCGAGGATTTCAATAAATTATTATTTCTCTTGACAGTCATTTTGCCTTGTTGCTCTAACAGATAAGAAACCTAGCACTTAGGAGACTAATTTTTAATAAGGATACATTTACGCCCGTATTTTTAGTCACGCCAGACCTCTTTAGGTTCGGCAAGTTTACTTTAAAGTTACTAGAAAGTAGTGATTTCGAATATGGTGAAGGCTAAAGGTTTGTCGTTTTGTATGCCATTGCTGTTCGTCGTCTTACCTTGTCCAGAAGGTGGTTAGGGAGAGAAATGGTGAAGTCTCCGTTCCTGCACTTTGTCAGCCTCACAGTGCCCTGCTTCGTGGAGGCAACAGCGTTCTTGAAGTCAGTAGCCACTGCGTAAGATATCTTCTTCATACCCAACATCATCATGAACACTACGTCACTGCATGAGAATATCGCTTTTAAGCCGCCGCGGTGGTTTAGTGGTTGTGGCGCTCGACTCCTTACAAGAAAGATGCGGCTTCTATACTGGTCTCGTCGGTCGCATTTTCATCATCATCATCATCAGCCTGATTGCGCTCACAGCAGGTCAAGTGCCTTTCCCATGTCTCTGCAGTTAACCCTGTCCTTTGTCAGCTGCGCCCACCGTATCCACGCAAACTTATTTAGCCCATCCGCCCACCTAACTTTGTAGAATGGTGGTTCCACAGCGCAAACACACACATACCAAGAAGGAGTCGAGACACAGAAACCAGCGCTCAACTTAAAACTGATTTTTTATGAGGAAGAAGCACTTCACTCTACCCACAAGAATAACAGCGCACATGCGCAATGCCAAAAAAAAGAAAGTAGCCAAGCGAAGCATTGCTCCACGTGCAATGGCACGCCGTTTTTTGATGACACAGACATGTTGTTCGTGCATTCAGACCAGCGCACTAGAGAAGTCGCCGAAGCTTTTCATATTATCAGAAAAAGTAAAGGGCGCGTGAGTACGCCATCTGTCACATTATCTCTTCGAGAAATGGATATGTTGCATAGTGGGTGGCTGTTCTGCGGATGCACACGTGCTTTTAAAGCGGTGTTACCTTTTACCAGAACTATGAGTTCCTTGACATAGCGCATGTGCGCTGTTTTTCCGTGTGTGTATATATGACGTGCTTCTTCCTAATAAAAAATCTGTTGCATGTTCAGCGCTGTTCTGAGCGTCTCGCCTCCTTCTTGGTATATGTGGGTTTGTGCTGTTGAACCACCATTATGCATCAATACCAACTAGCCCAATCTGCAGTTCTTCTACACCTAACTTTGTGCCCCCTTGCTGCGCTTGCCTTCTCTTTGATTCCAATTGTTGCCCTTAAGGACCAGTGTTGTCTATGGAGGCGAAATGCCCGAGACCCGTGCCGTCCGTGATGTCATTCTACGTTACGGAACCTGAGCAGGTCGAAATTATACGGACTCCTCCTCTACGGCGCCCTTCATAGCCTGGTCCCCTATTGACGTTGAAGCTCATAAACCAACGAGTTCTTTTATTGCGCTTCAATCAGCCACATCTTGACTCTCCTGTAGTCACCATCTCCCACAAAAATTTCTTAGCCCTCATGCCCAACTTCAATGTCTCCTACGTCAGCCGCGCTTCTGACCCCGTGGGTTTCAATCCTGTTACCATCGAAACGCTTCGATTTTACGGACGTACGCGTTATATGCCACTGGGCACCTTTATTTCCTCCTAAGGTCGAAATGGTAAGCAATTAAGAGCACTAACCTTATTTCTAAATAATCTTACTCTTTTTTGTTCACCCTTGCTTCGCTCTACGCTAAGATAAGAAAAATATCCCTGGTGCGGACACCGTGGACTGCTACAACAAAGTGACGGGCATTAGAAATTTAGGTTGGTCGATCCAGTTCGAGTAAGAGTAGATGATTCCGAGCGATAATGGGTGGCTGCTACTAGGCAAGACTGACTGCCTTTTATAGCATCAACAGATATTGCCTAAGAAATATTTTTCACCTTTACGCAGAGCACAACGTGGAGCCATGGAGCAGTTAAAAAAGGGGAGTGCTTCAGCGTTATTATTTTTTGCTTCGCTTTCTCACCTTCAACCCAGAACGATATAACCAGTATTTTGTAGTAACTGCCACTCTCTTTTTCAATATTCTCGCGCCGCCTACATGAGCATACGTCGCACTGACAAGGTCGAGAATCACCATACAAGTTTTTGGTATTGTGGGGTGACTACTCATTTCTAAAAATGAATAATGTTCGAGGCTTGCGTAGCAAATGCTTTGTTGCTTATTATAAGGCTGGAGGTATTGGTCAATACTTAGCCTCTAGGAATATATAAAGCTATGGAAGCACACATCAAAGGCGTATAGGATATCCTAATCTTAAGAAAAAGGTGTTAGGCTTTCCTTTCTGAGTATTGAATAAGCAATATTACGTACAAGCATAGCAGTTTGACGTTTTCGTCGCGTTGACGAGTGCGTAGATGATGTCAGCGTATGCAATCACAGCGTCGATCGGTCTGTGTAGTTCTTTCAGGGCTTCATACATTCACTCTAAACCATTCCATTTCACGAATATGTGGCGTGAAACCACTTGGCTTAAGGTCCGCTCAGTTAAAAAAACTGTACCGCTTTTAGTTTGGCTCACCCAGAGAGGCTTTCTGTTTATTCAGACTTTAGAACACTCTAATGTGAGAGATCTTCTGGAATGTTCTGGACTGCATGGCTTATTTCTACGTTTTAAAAGTCTCCTGCAAGGGGCAAGATTTTCTTAGGTGCATTGTTTCTAATTTCATGAACATAAGATGCATATTGACAGCCCCTGGATTGTTATTCTTCAAAAAAGTTTTCTTTTCACCCTTCTGAGGCGAGAATATTCCGGTTATTTTCTTTTCTAGTGGAAAAGGGCTTTGTGCATTGTGCTGACAACGTTTCAGTTCAGGCGCAGTTTTTACGGACACCACGATACATCCGAATATTGCATCAGTATTACACCATCACCTTCCAGAATGTGTAAGAACAGTGTAATTTGTAAACAGTTAGTTTTCTTTTTACTGTTGACGGATAATGCGCAGGAGTAATTGAACCCATAAACCGCAGAAACTTAACGTCACAGCGGGCTTAAAAGAGTCTATGGCGGCCTAGCAGTTCGTGAAAAAAAGGTTTTTTGTCAAAATTTTATTTCCTAGGATCCAGTCCAGCGTCAACGAAATAATAAATTTCTAAAGTACAATTAAATGTTAGTGACTGACATATTCCTGAATTTTAACGCATCATTTTTACATGATAAACTTTTGGAACAGTTAAACATGATAACATAATGATACCACTGAATGGATATGAAAGAGCCTTACCGCTGTAGGATTGCAGGTTGTGCAGTTTTGTTGAAAACACTGGCAGGAGGAGAAAAAAGTGACAAGAAAATATAGAAACATTCTATGTACGAATCAGCTATCTGTGTTTTGACGACTAAAAAATAATGATCAATAAATGGCGACAACTGAGTTCGGAGTCTAGCGTCCTAGTTATACGAAGAAGTTCAATGTTTGAGAGGCATTTAGCTTATTTTTCTTATTTCAGGAAAATAAAATATTGTTCTTGATTTAATAGTTCTTAACCTTTGCTGTCTAAAGTGATACAGTTACAGAATTGCACTGGGCAACAGCAATAATTTTTGAGGATGTACTGTTTAATTTTCTAATCTTTTAAAACTCGCCAACACTACACGCGGAAATGAAAACAGACAAATCCATCGCACGGGCACCTTACTTTTTGGGAGCGGAAGTTGTAATTCTCGTCCACATACCTTGCAGGTCATTTTACGGCGCAAATATGACCGTGAAGTGGCCTCAATTATTGAAAAGACAAGAAAATAGTTGTGTAGGTTGGAATTGAACCTGATCCTCTGTCATTCTACACCTGTACACTTGCACTCCGCCACGACCGTTGTTTATTTTTTGTATTTCATGGAAATCAAATCCGCAAGTCTACCAAATGCTTTAATTACACGCATCCAATTCCGCGATGCAGACACAGATTCTAATCTCTTCGTATCCTGCACTCAACCAGCACATCAAAATTGCGAGAGACACACAGATGTGTCAAGAAGCGGCAACCATTCAGGCTGCCGGTCCTGCGCAGCACAAACACCCCGCACCAAGACTAACTGTTCACTGAACAGAGAACAGAGACTTAGATGAACGACGAGGTGGTTCTGCGTGTCGGCCCATCATGCGGCTTTTCCTCAGGCTAAGATGTCTAAATGTCTAAAAGTTCAATCAATGCTGTGTGTGTTGCCATGATGCCGTGTTTTTCTGAGGCATACTACAGCGAACGAAAAAAAAGAACATTGAGATCTCGCAATAGAGTCTGAGGTTCTTTCCTCTCCTGAAAGACTCCGGGATTCCGCGCGATCTCTTGATGCTGATTCAACTTGCTAGCCTCCGCCATGGTTGTTCGACTCTTGGAAGTGAAGACGTGTCTGTATTTTGCAGATATGTACTGAGGCATGCGCGAAGAATTTAATGATGAGCGTGCAAATTACAGGCATTCCTATTAAGCGAGCACTGCCATACGTTTCTGGTGAGTTTGCTTCATGCATGGCGTGCAGTCGTAGCGGCATAATGCGGCACCCAGTGAAGAAACAACACTAAATGTACGCCGATTGTCTAGCCGATGGCGCGCGTCTAATGAATGACACAGATGTTTAAGAAACGTACCTTAGATTTATGCACTCAGGCGTTTATGAATACTTTAATGATCAGCTTGTGAGTTAGGGATATTACAATTAGGCGAGTATTGAAATACGTTTCTGATGAATTTTCTTCGTGCATGGCGTGCTGTCGTAGCAGCATCATGCGGCACTCTGTGAAGAAACAACACTCAATGTACGGTGATTGTCTTGCCGATGGCACGCGTCTAATGATTGCGCAGATGTTTAAGAAACGTACCTTGGATTTATGCATTCAGGCGTTTATGAATACTTTAATGATCAGCTTGTGGGTTAGGGATATTACAATTAAGCGAGTATTGAAATACGTTTCTGATGAATTTTCTTCGTGCATGGCGTGCTGTCGTAGCAGCATCATGCGGCACTCTGTGAAGAAATAACACTCAATGTACGGTGATTGTCTTGCCGATGGCGCGCGTCTAATGAATGCGCAGATGTTTAAGAAACGTACCTTGGATTTATGCATTCAGGCGTTTATGAATAGTTTAATGATGAGCTTGTAAGTTAAAGAGATTCCAATTAAGCAAGTACTGAAGTACGTTTCTGGTGAATTTCCTCCGTGGATGGCGTGTAGTCGTACCGGCATCATGCGGCACCCTATGAAGAAACAACACGGCGATTGTCTTGCCGATGGCGCGCGTCTAATGAATGCACAGATGTTTAAGAAACGTACCTTGGATTTATGCATTCAGGCACTTATGAATAGTTTAATGATGAGCTTGTAAGTTAAGGATATTCCAATTAAGCTAGTACTGAAATACGTTTCTGGTGAATTTCCTTCGTGGATAGCGTGTAGTCGCACCGGCATCATGCAGCACCCTGTGAAGAAACAACACGGCGATTTTCTTGCCGATGGCGCGAGTCTAATGAATGCACAGATGTCTAACAAACGCTCCTGGGATTTATGCATTAAGCGTTTATGAATAATTTAATGATGACCTTGTAAGTTAAGGATATTCCAATTAAGCGAGTACTGAAATACGTTTCTGGTGAATTTCCTTCGTGGATGGCGTGTAGTCGCACCGGCGTCATGCAGCACCCTCTGAAGAAACAACACGGCAATTGTCTTGCCGATGGCGCGAGTCTAATGAATGCACAGATGTTAAGGAACGTACCTGGGAATTATGCATTCAAGCGTTTATGAATAATTTAATGATGAGCTTGTAAGTTAAGAATATTCCAATTAAGCGAGTACTGAAATACGTTTCTGGTGAATTTCCTTCGTGAATGGCGTGTAGTCGCACAGGCATCATGCGGCACCCTGTGAAGAAACAACACGGCGATTGTCTTGCCGATGGCGCGCGTCTAATGAATGCACAGGTGTTTAAGAAACGTACCTGGGATTTATGCATTCAAGCGTTTATGAATAATTTAATGATGAGCTTGTAAGTTAGGGATATTCCAATTAAGCGTATACTCAAATATGTTTCTGGTGAATTTCCTTCGTGGATGGCGTGTAGTCGCACCGGCATCATGCGGCACCCTGTGAAGAAACAACACGGCGATTGTCTTGCCGATGGTGCGCGTCTAATGATTGCACAGATGTTTAAGAAACGTACCTTGTATTTATGCATTCAGGAGTTTATGACTAGTTTATTGATGAGCTTGTAAGTTAGGGATATTCCAATTAAGCGAGTACTGAAAAACGTTTCTGGTGAATTTCCTTCGTGGATGGCGTGTAGTCGCACCGGCATCATGCGGCACCCTGTGAAGAAACAATACGGCGATTGTCTTGCCGATGGTGCGCGTCTAATGAATGCAGAGATGTTTAAGAAACGTACCTGGGATTTATGCATTCGAGCGTTTATGAATAATTTAATGATGAGCTTGTAAGTTAGGGGTATTCCAATTAAGCGAGTACTGAACTACGTTTCTGGTGAATTTCCTTCGTGGATGGCGTGTAGTCGCAGCGGCATCATGCGGCACCCTGTGAAGAAACAACACGGCGATTGTCTTGCTGATGGTTCGCGTCTAATGAATGCACAGATGTACAAGAAACGTACCTTGTATTTATGCATTCAGGCGTTTATGACTAGTTTATTGATGAGCTTGTAAGTTAGGGATATTCCAATTAAGCGAGTACTGAAATACGTTTCTGGTGAATTTCCTTCATGGATGGCGTGTAGTCGTACCGGCATCATGCGGCACCCTATGAAGAAACAACACGGCGATTGTCTTGCCGATGGTGCGCGTCTAATGAATGCAGAGATGTTTAAGAAACGTACCTTGGATTTATGCATTCAGGCGTTTATGACTAGTTTAATGATGAGCTTGTAAGTTAGGGATATTCCAATTAAGCGAGTACTGAAATACGTTTCTAGTGAATTTCCTTCGTGGATGGCGTGTAGTCGCACCGGCATCATGCGGCATCCTGTGAAGAAACAACACGGCGATTGTCGTACCGATGGTGCGCGTCTAATGAATGCACAGATGTTTAAGAAACGTACCTTGTATTTATGCATTCAGGCGTTTATGACTAGTTTAATGATGAGCTTGTAAGTTAGGGATATTCCAATTAAGCGAGTACTGAAATACGTTTCTAGTGAATTTCCTTCGTGGATGGCGTGCTGTCGTAGCAGCATCATGCGGCACTCTGTGAAGAAACAACACTCAATGTACGGTGATTGTCTTGCCGATGGCGCGCGTCTCATGAATGCGCAGATGTTTAAAAAACGTACCTTGGATTTATGCATTCAGGCACTTATGAATAGCTTAATGATGAGCTTGTAAGTTAAGGATATTCTAATTAAGCTAGTACTGAAATACGTTTCTGGTGAATTTCCTTCGTGGATGGCGTGTAGTCGCACCGGCATCATGCAGCACCCTGTGAAGAAACAACACGGCGATTTTCTTGCCGATGGCGCGAGTCTAATGAAAGCACAGATGTCTAACAAACGCACCTGGGATTTATGCATTCAGGCGTTTATGAATAATTTAATGATGAGCTTGTAAGTTAAGGATATTCCAATTAAGCGAGTACTGAAATACGTTTCTGGTGAATTTCCTTCGTGAATGGCGTGTAGTCGCACAGGCATCATGCGGCACCCTGTGAAGAAACAACACGGCGATTGTCTTGCCGATGGCGCGCGTCTAATGACTGCACAGGTGTTTAAGAAACGTACCTGGGATTTATGCATTCAAGCGTTTATGAATAATTTAATGATGAGCTTGTAAGTTAGGGATATTCCAATTAAGCGAGTACTGAAATACGTTTCTGGTGAATTTCCTTCGTGGATGGCGTGTAGTCGCACCGGTATCATGCGGCACCCTGTGAAGAAACAACACGGCGATTGTCTTGCCGATGGTGCGCGTCTAATGAATGCACAGATGTTTAAGAAACGTACCTTGTATTTATGCATTCAGGCGTTTATGACTAGTTTATTGATGAGCTTGTAAGTTAGGGATATTCCAATTAAGCGAGTACTGAAATACGTTTCTAGTGAATTTCCTTCGTGGATGGCGTGTAGTTGCACCGGCATCATGCGGCACCCTGTGAAGAAACAACACTGCGATTGTCTTGCCGATGGTGCGCGTCTAATGATTATACAGATGTTTAAGAAACGTACCCGGGATTTATGCATTCGAGCGTTTATGAACAGTTTAATGATGAGCTTGTATGTTAGGGGTATACCAATTAAGCGAGTACTGAACTACGTTTCTGGTGAATTTCCTTCGTGGATGACGTGTAGTCGCAGCGGCATCATGCGGCACCCTGTGAAGAAACAACACGGCGATTGTTTTGCTGATGGTGCACGTCTAATGAATGCACAGATGTATAAGAAACGTACCTTGTATTTATGCATTCAGGAGTTTATGACTAGTTTATTGATGAGCTTGTAAGTTAGGGATATTCCAATTTGGCGAGTACTGAAATACGTTTCTGGTGAATTTCCTTCGTGGATGGCGTGTAGTCGCACCGGCATCATGCGGCACCCTGTGAAGAAACAATACGGCGATTGTCTTGCCGATGGTGCGCGTCTAATAAATGCAGAGATGTTTAAGAAACGTACCTGGGATTTATGCATTCGAGCGTTTATGAATAATTTAATGATGAGCTTGTAAGTTAGGGGTATTCCAAATAAGCGAGTACTGAACTACGTTTCTGGTGAATTTCCTTCGTGGATGGCGTGTAGTCGCAGCGGCATCATGCGGCACCCTGTGAAGAAACAACACGGCGATTGTCTTGCTGATGGTGCGCGTCTAATGAATGCACAGATGTATAAGAAACGTACCTTGTATTTATGCATTCAGGTGTTTATGACTAGTTTATTGATGAGCATGTAAGTTAGGGATATTCCAATTAAGCGAGTACTGAAATATGTTTCTGGTGAATTTCCTTCATGGATGGCGTCTAGTCGCACCGGCATCATGCGGCACCCTGTGAAGAAAGAACACGGCGATTGTCTTGCCGATGGTGCGCGTCTAATGAATGCAGAGATGTTTAAGAAACGTACCTTGGATTTATGCATTCAGGCGTTTTTGACTAGTTTAATGATGAGCTTGTAAGTTAGGGATATTCCAATTAAGCGAGTACTGAAATACGTTTCTAGTGAATTTCCTTCGTGGATGGCGTGTAGTCGCACCGGGATCATGCGGCACCCTGTGAAGAAACAACACGGCGATTGTCTTGCCGATGGTGCGCGTCTAATGAATGCACATATGTTTAAGAAACGTACCTTGTATTTATGCATTCAGGCGTTTATGACTAGTTTAATGATGAGCTTCTAAGTTAGGAATATTCCAATTAAGCGAGTACTGAAATACGTTTCTAGTGAATTTCCTTCGTGGATGGCGTGTAGTCGCAGCGGCATCATGCGGCACCCTGTGAAGAAACAACACGGCGATTGTCTTGCCGATGGTGCGCGTCTAATGAATGCACAGATGTTTAAGAAACGTACCTTGTATTATTGCATTCAGGCGTTTATGACTAGTTTATTGATGAGCATGTAAGTTAGGGATATTCCAATTAAGCGAGTAATGAAATACGTTTCTAGTGAATTTCCTTCGTGGATGGCGTATAGTCGCAGCGGCATCATGCGGCACCCTGTGAAGAAACAACACGGTGATTGTCTTGCCGATGATGCGCGTCTAATGAATGCACAGATGTTTAAGAAACGTACCTTGTATTTATGCATTCAGGCGTTTATGACTGGTTTATTGATGAGTTTGTAAGTAAGGGATATTCCATTTAAGCGAGTAATGAAATACGGTTCTAGTGAATTTCCTTCGTGGATGGCGTGTAGTCGCAGCGGCATCATGCGGCATCCTGTGAAGAAACAACACGGCGATTGTCTTGTTGATGGTGCGCGTCTAATGAATGCACAGATGTTTAAGAAACGTACCTTCTATTTATGCATTCAGGCGTTTATGACTAGTTTATTGATGAGCTTGTAAGTTAGTGATATTCCAATTAAGCGAGTAATGAAACACGTTTCTAGTGAATTTCCTTCGTGGATGGCGTGTAGTCGCACCGGCATCATGCGGCACCCTGTGAAGAAACAACACGGCGATTGTCTTGCTGATGGTGCGCGTCTAATGAATGCACAGATGTATAAGAAACGTACCTTGTATTTATGCATTCAGGCGTTTATGACTAGTTTAATGATGAGCTTGTAAGTTAGGGGTGTTCCAATTAAGCGAGTAATGAAATACGTTTCTGGTGAATTTCCTTCGTGGATGGCGTGTAGTCGCACCTGCATCATGCGGCACCCTGTGAAGAAACAACACGGCGATTGTCTTGCCGATGGTGCGCGTCTAATGAATGCACAGATGTTTAAGAAACGTACCTTCTATTTATGCATTCAGGCGTTTATGACTAGTTTATTGATGAGCTTCTAAGTTAGGGATATTCCAATTAAGCGAGTAATGAAATACGTTTCTAGTGAATTTCCTTCGTGGATGGCGTGTAGTCGCACCGGCATCATGCGGCACCCTGTGAAGAAACAACACGGCGATTGTCTTGCCGATGGTGCGCGTCCAATGAATGCACAGATGTTTAAGAAACGTACCTTGTATTTATGCTATAAGGCGTTTATGACTAGTTTATTGATGAGCTTGTAAGTTATAGATATTCCAATTAAGCGAGTACTGAAATACGTTTCTAGTGAAATTCCTTCGTGGATGGCGTGTAGTCGCACCGGCATCATGCGGCACCCTGTGAAGAAACAACACGGCGATTGTCTTGCTGATGGTGCGCGTCTAATGAATGCACAGATGTATAAGAAACGTACCTTGTATTTATGCATTCAGGAGTTTATGACTAGTTTATTGATGAGCTTGTAAGTTAGGGATGTTCCAATTAAGCGAGTAATGAAATACGTTTCTGGTGAATTTCCTTCGTGGATGGCGTGTAGTCGCACCTGCATCATGCGGCACCCTGTGAAGAAACAACACGGCGATTGTCTTGCCCATGGTGCGCGTCTAATGAATGCACAGATGTTTAGGAAACGTACCTGGAATTTATGCATTCGAGCGTTTATGAATAGTTTAATGATGAGTCTGTAAGTTAGGGGTATTCCAATTAAGCGAGTACTGAAATATGTTTCTAGTGAATTTCCTTCGTGGATGGCGTGTAGTCGCACCGGCATCATGCGGCACCCTGTGAAGAAACAACACGGCGATTGTCTTGCCGATGGTGCGCGTCTAATGAATGCACAGATGTTTAAGAAACGTACCTTGTATTTATGCATTCAGGCGTTTATGACTAGTTTAATGATGAGCTTGTAAGTTAGGGATATTCCAATTAGGCGAGTACTGAAATACGTTTCTAGTGAATTTCCTTCGTGGATGGCGTGTAGTCGCAGCGGCATCATGCGGCACCCTGTGAAGAAACAATACGGCGATATTCTTGCCGATGGTGCGCGTCTAATGAATGCAGAGATGTTTAAGAAACGTACCTGGGATTTATGCATTCGAGCATTTATGAATAATTTAATGATGAGCTTGTAAGTTAGGGGTATTCCAATTAAGCGAGTACTGAACTACGTTTCTGGTGAATTTCCTTCGTGGATGGCGTGTAGTCGCACCGGCATCATGCGGCACCCTGTGAAGAAACAACACGGCGATTGTCTTGCCGATGGTGCGCGTCTAATGAATGCACAGATGTTTAAGAAACGTACCTGGGATTTATGCATTCGAGCATTTATGAATAGTTTAATGATGAGCTTGTAAGTTAAGGGTATTCCAATTAAGCGAGTACTGAACTACGTTTCTGGTGAATTTCCTTCGTGGATGGCGTGTAGTCGCAGCGGCATCATGCGGCACCATGTGAAGAAACCACACGGCGATTGTCTTGCCGATGGCGCGCGTCTAATGAATGCACAGGTGTTTAAGAAACGTACCTGGGATTTACGCATTCAAGCGTTTATGAATAATTTATTGATGAGCTTGTAAGTTAGGGATATTCCAATTAAGCGAGTACTCAAATACGTTTCTGGTGAATTTCCTTCGTGGATGGCGTGTAGTCGCACCGGCATCATGCGGCACCCTGTGAAGAAAACCCACGGCGATTGTCTTGCCGATAGTGCGCGTCTAATGAATGCACAGATGTTTAAGAAACGTACCTTGTATTTATGCATTCAGGCGTTTATGACTAGTTTAATGATGAGCTTGTAAGTTGGGGATATTCCAATTAGGCGAGTACTGAAATACGTTTCTAGTGAATTTCCTTCGTGGATGGCGTGTAGTCGCACCGGCATCATGCGGCACCCTGTGAAGAAACAACACGGCGATTGTCTTGCCGATGGTGCGCGTCTAATGATTGCACAGATGTTTAAGAAACGTACCTTGTATTTATGCATTCAGGAGTTTATGACTAGTTTATTGATGAGCTTGTAAGTTAGGGATATTCCAATTAAGCGAGTACTGAAATACGTTTCTGGTGAATTTCCTTCGTGGATGGCGTGTAGTCGCACCGGCATCATGCGGCACCCCGTGAAGAAACAATACGGCGATTGTCTTGCCGATGGTGCGCGTCTAATGAATGCAGAGATGTTTAAGAAACGTACCTGGGATTTATGCATTCGAGCGTTTATGAATAATTTAATGATGAGCTTGTAAGTTAGGGGTATTCCAATTAAGCGAGAACTGAACTACGTTTCAGGTGAATTTCCTTCGTGGATGGCGTGTAGTCGCAGCGGCATCATGCGGCACCCTGTGAAGAAACAACACGGCGATTGTCTTGCTGATGGTGCGCGTCTAATGAATGCACAGATGTATAAGAAACGTACCTTGTATTTATGCATTCAGGCGTTTATGACTAGTTTATTGATGAGCTTGTAAGTTAGGGATATTCCGATTAAGCCAGTACTGAAATACGTTTCTGGTGAATTTCCTTCATGGATGGCGTGTAGTCGTACCGGCATCATGCGGCACCCTATGAAGAAACAACACGGCGATTGTCTTGCCGATGGTGCGCGTCTAATGAATGCAGAGATGTTTAAGAAACGTACCTTGGATTTATGCATTCAGGCGTTTATGACTAGTTTAATGATGAGCTTGTAAGTTAGGGATATTCCAATTAGGCGAGTACTGAAATACGTTTCTAGTGAATTTCCTTCGTGGATGGCGTGTAGTCGCACCGGCATCATGCGGCACCCTGTGAAGAAACAACACGGCGATTGTCTTGCCGATGGTGCGCGTCTAATGAATGCACAGATGTTTAAGAAACGTACCTTGTATTTATGCATTCAGGCGTTTATGACTAGTTTATTGATGAGCTTGTAAGTTAGGGATATTCCAATTAGGCGAGTACTGAAATACGTTTCTGGTGAATTTCCTTCGTGGATGGCGTGTAGTCGCACCGGCGTCATGCAGCACCCTGTGAAGAAACAACACGGCGATTGTCTTGCCGATGGCGCGAGTCTAATGAATGCACAGATGTTTAAGAAACGTACCTGGGATTTATGCATTCGAGCGTTTATGAATAATTTAATGATGAGCTTGTAAGTTAGGGGTATTCCCATTAAGCGAGTACTGAACTACGTTTCTGGTGAATTTCCCTCGTGGATGGCGTGCTGTCGTAGCAGCATCATGCGGCACTCTGTGAAGAAACAACACTCAATGTACGGTGATTGTCTTGCCGATGGCGCGCGTCTCATGAATGCGCAGATGTTTAAGAAACGTACCTTGGATTTATGCATTCAGGCACTTATGAATAGTTTAATGATAAGCTTGTAAGTTAAGGATATTCCAATTAGGCTAGTACTGAAATACGTTTCTGGTGAATTTCCTTCGTGGATGGCGTGTAGTCGCACCAGCATCATGCAGCACCCTGTGAAGAAACAACACGGCGATTTTCTTGCCGATGGCGCGAGTCTAATGAATGCACAGATGTCTAACAAACGCACCTGAATTTATGCATTCAGGCGTTTATGAATAATTTAATGATGAGCTTGTAAGCTAAGGATATTCCAATTAAGCGAGTACTGAAATACGTTTCTGGTGAATTTCCTTCGTGGATGGCGTGTAGTCGCACCGGCGTCATGCAGCACCCTGTGAAGAAACAACACGGCGATTGTCTTGCCGATGGCGCGAGTCTAATGAATGCACAGATGTTTAAGAAACGTACCTGGGAAGTATGCATTCAAGCGTTTATGAATAATTTAATGATGAGCTTGTAAGTTAAGAATATTTTAATTAAGCGAGTACTGAAATACGTTTCTGGTGAATTTCCTTCGTGAATGGCGTGTAGTCGCACAGGCATCATGCGGCACCCTGTGAAGAAACAACACGGCGATTGTCTTGCCGATGGCGCGCGTCTAATGACTGCACAGGTGTTTAAGAAACGTACCTGGGATTTATGCATTCAAGCGTTTATGAATAATTTAATGATAAGCTTGTAAGTTAGGGATATTCCAATTAAGCGAGTACTGAAATACGTTTCTGGTGAATTTCCTTCGTGGATGGCGTGTAGTCGCACCGGTATAATAAGGCACCCTGTGAAGAAACAACACGGCGATTGTCTTGCCGATGGTGCGTGTCTAATGATTGCACAGATGTTTAAGAAACGTACCTTGTATTTATGCATTCAGGAGTTTATGACTAGTTTATTGATGAGCTTGTAAGTTAGGGATATTCCAATTAGGCGAGTACTGAAATACGTTTCTGGTGAATTTCCTTCGTGGATGGCGTGTAGTCGCACCGGCATCATGCGGCACCCTGTGAAGAAACAATACGGCGATTGTCTTGCCGATGTTGCGCGTCTAATGAATGCAGAGATGTTTAAGAAACGTACCTGGGATTTATGCATTCGAGCGTTTATGAATAATTTAATGATGAGCTTGTAAGTTAGGGGTATTCCCATTAAGCGAGTACTGAACTACGTTTCTGGTGAATTTCCTTTGTGGATGGCGTGTAGTCGCAGCGGCATCATGCGGCACCCTGTGAAGAAACGACACGGCGATTGTCTTGCTGATGGTGCACGTCTAATGAATGCACAGATGTTTAAGAAACGTACCTTGTATTTATGCATTCAGGGTTTTATGACTGGTTTATTGATGAGCTTGTAAGTTAGGGATATTCCAATTAAGCGAGTACTGAAATACGTTTCTAGTGAATTTCCTTCGTGGATGGCGTGTAGTCGCACCGGCATCATGCGGCACCCTGTGAAGAAACAACACGGCGATTGTCTTGCCGATGGTGCGCGTCTAATGAATGCACAGATGTTTAAGAAACGTACCTTGTATTTATGCATTCAGGCGTTTATGACTAGTTTAATGATGAGCTTGTAAGTTAAGGGTATTCCAATTAAGCGAGTACTGAAATACGTTTCTAGTGAATTTCCTTCGTGGATGGCGTGTAGTCGCACCGGCATCATGCGGCACCCTGTGAAGAAACAACACGGCGATTGCCTTGCCGATGGTGCGCGTCTAATGATTGCACAGATGTTTAAGAAACGTACCTTGTATTTATGCATTCAGGAGTTTATGACTAGTTTATTGATGAGCTTGTAAGTTAATGATATTCCAATTAAGCGAGTACTGAAATACGTTTCTGGTGAATTTC
The DNA here is from genome assembly GCF_052857255.1 of Amblyomma americanum. NCBI lineage: Eukaryota > Metazoa > Arthropoda > Arachnida > Ixodida > Ixodidae > Amblyomma > Amblyomma americanum. The sequence goes on from NC_135505.1 coordinate 36,579,696, forward strand.
CTTCGTGGATGGCGTGTAGTCGCACCGGGATCATGCGGCACCCTGTGAAGAAACAATACGGCGATTGTCTTGCCGATGGTGCGCGTCTAATGAATGCAGAGATGTTTAAGAAACGTACCTGGGATTTATGCATTCGAGCGTTTATGAATAATTTAATGATGAGCTTGTAAGTTAGGGGTATTCCAATTAAGCGAGTACTGAACAACGTTTCTGGTGAATTTCCTTCGTGGATGGCGTGTAGTCGCAGCGGCATCATGCGGCACCCTGTGAAGAAACAACACGGCGATTGTCTTGCTGATGGTGCGCGTCTAATGAATGCACAGATGTATAAGAAACGCACCTTGTATTTATGCAGTCCGGCGTTTATGACTAGTTTATTGATGAGCTTGTAAGTTAGGGATATTCCAATTAAGCGAGTACTGAAATACGTTTCTGGTGAATTTCCTTCATGGATGGCGTGTAGTCGTACCGGCATCATGCGGCACCCTATGAAGAAACAACACGGCGATAGTCTTGCCGATGGTGCGCGTCTAATGAATGCAGAGATGTTTAAGAAACGTACCTTGGATTTATGCATTCAGGCGTTTATGACTAGTTTAATGATGAGCTTGTAAGTTAGGGATATTCCAAATAAGCGAGTACTGAAATACGTTTCTAGTGAATTTCCTTCGTGGATGGCGTGTAGTCGCACCGGCATCATGCGGCACCCTGTGAAGAAACAACACGGCGATTGTCTTGCCGATGGTGCGCGTCTAATGAATGCACAGATGTTTAAGAAACGTACCTTGTATTTATGCATTCAGGCGTTTATGACTAGTTTAATGATGAGCTTGTAAGTTAGGGATATTCCAATTAAGCGAGTACTGAAATACGTTTCTAGTGAATTTCCCTCGTGGATGGCGTGCTGTCGTAGCAGCATCATGCGGCACTCTGTGAAGAAACAACACTCAATGTACGGTGATTGTCTTGCCGATGGCGCGCGTCTCATGAATGCGCAGATGTTTAAGAAACGTACCTTGGATTTATGCATTCAGGCACTTATGAATAGTTTAATGATAAGCTTGTAAGTTAAGGATATTCCAATTAAGCTAGTACTGAAATACGTTTCTGGTGAATTTCCTTCGTGGATGGCGTGTAGTCGCACCGGCATCATGCAGCACCCTGTGAAGAAACAACACGGCGATTTTCTTGCCGATGGCGCGAGTCTAATGAATGCACAGATGTCTAACAAACGCGCCTGGGATTTATGCATTCACGCGTTTATGAATAATTTAATGATGAGCTTGTAAGTTAAGGATATTCCAATTAAGCGAGTACTGAAATACGTTTCTGGTGAATTTCCTTCGTGGATGGCGTGTAGTCGCACCGGCGTCATGCAGCACCCTGTGAAGAAACAACACGGCGATTGTCTTGCCGATGGCGCGAGTCTAATGAATGCACAGATGTTTAAGAAACGTACCTGGGAATTATGCATTCAAGCGTTTATGAATAATTTAAGATGAGCTTGTAAGTTAAGAATATTCCAATTAAGCGAGTACTGAAATACGTTTCTGGTGAATTTCCTTCGTGAATGGCGTGTAGTCGCACAGGCATCATGCGGCACCCTGTGAAGAAACAGCACGGCGATTGTCTTGCCGATGGCGCGCGTCTAATGAATGCAGAGATGTTTAAGAAACGTACCTTGGATTTATGCATTCAGGCGTTTATGACTAGTTTAATGATGAGCTTGTAAGTTAGGGATATTTCAATTAAGCGAGTACTGAAATACGTTTCTAGTGAATTTCCTTCGTGGATGGCGTGTAGTCGCACCGGCATCATGCGGCACCCTGTGAAGAAACAACACGGCGATTGTCTTGCCGATGGTGCGCGTCTAATGAATGCACAGATGTTTAAGAAACGTACCTTGTATTTATGCATTCAGGGTTTTATGACTGGTTTATTGATGAGCTTGTAAGTTAGGGATATTCCAATTAAGCGAGTACTGAAATACGTTTCTAGTGAATTTCCTTCGTGGATGGCGTGTAGTCGCACCGGCATCATGCGGCACCCTGTGAAGAAACAACACGGCGATTGTCTTGCCGATGGTGCGCGTCTAATGAATGCACAGATGTTTAAGAAACGTACCTTGTATTTATGCATTCAGGCGTTTATGACTAGTTTAATGATGAGCTTGTAAGTTAAGGGTATTCCAATTAAGCGAGTACTGAAATACGTTTCTAGTGAATTTCCTTCGTGGATGGCGTGTAGTCGCACCGGCATCATGCGGCACCCTGTGAAGAAACAACACGGCGATTGTCTTGCCGATGGTGCGCGTCTAATGATTGCACAGATGTTTAAGAAATGTACCTTGTATTTATGCATTCAGGAGTTTATGACTAGTTTATTGATGAGCTTGTAAGTTAATGATATTCCAATTAAGCGAGTACTGAAATACGTTTCTGGTGAATTTCCTTCGTGGATGGCGTGTAGTCGCACCGGGATCATGCGGCACCCTGTGAAGAAACAATACGGCGATTGTCTTGCCGATGGTGCGCGTCTAATGAATGCAGAGATGTTTAGGAAACGTACCTGGGATTTATGCATTCGAGCGTTTATGAATAATTTAATGATGAGCTTGTAAGTTAGGGGTATTCCAATTAAGCGAGTACTGAACTACGTTTCTGGTGAATTTCCTTCGTGGATGGCGTGTAGTCGCAGCGGCATCATGCGGCACCCTGTGAAGAAACAACACGGCGATTGTCTTGCTGATGGTGCGCGTCTAATGAATGCACAGATGTATAAGAAACGCACCTTGTATTTATGCATTCCGGCGTTTATGACTAGTTTATTGATGAGCTTGTAAGTTAGGGATATTTTAATTAAGCGAGTACTGAAATACGTTTCTGGTGAATTTCCTTCATGGATGGCGTGTAGTCGTACCGGCATCATGCGGCACCCTATGAAGAAACAACACGGCGATAGTCTTGCCGATGGTGCGCGTCTAATGAATGCAGAGATGTTTAAGAAACGTACCTTGGATTTATGCATTCAGGCGTTTATGACTAGTTTAATGATGAGCTTGTAAGTTAGGGATATTCCAAATAAGCGAGTACTGAAATACGTTTCTAGTGAATTTCCTTCGTGGATGGCGTGTAGTCGCACCGGCATCATGCGGCACCCTGTGAAGAAACAACACGGCGATTGTCTTGCCGATGGTGCGCGTCTAATGAATGCACAGATGTTTAAGAAACGTACCTTGTATTTATGCATTCAGGCGTTTATGACTAGTTTAATGATGAGCTTGTAAGTTAGGGATATTCCAATTAAGCGAGTACTGAAATACGTTTCTAGTGAATTTCCCTCGTGGATGGCGTGCTGTCGTAGCAGCATCATGCGGCACTCTGTGAAGAAACAACACTCAATGTACGGTGATTGTCTTGCCGATGGCGCGCGTCTCATGAATGCGCAGATGTTTAAGAAACGTACCTTGGATTTATGCATTCAGGCACTTATGAATAGTTTAATGATAAGCTTGTAAGTTAAGGATATTCCAATTAAGCTAGTACTGAAATACGTTTCTGGTGAATTTCCTTCGTGGATGGCGTGTAGTCGCACCGGCATCATGCAGCACCCTGTGAAGAAACAACACGGCGATTTTCTTGCCGATGGCGCGAGTCTAATGAATGCACAGATGTCTAACAAACGCACCTGGGATTTATGCATTCACGCGTTTATGAATAATTTATTGATGAGCTTGTAAGTTAAGGATATTCCAATTAAGCGAGTACTGAGATACGTTTCTGGTGAATTTCCTTCGTGGATGGCGTGTAGTCGCACCGGCGTCATGCAGCACCCTGTGAAGAAACAACACGGCGATTGTCTTGCCGATGGCGCGAGTCTAATGAATGCACAGATGTTTAAGAAACGTACCTGGGAATTATGCATTCAAGCGTTTATGAATAATATAATGATGAGCTTGTAAGTTAAGAATATTCCAATTAAGCGAGTACTGAAATACGTTTCTGGTGAATTTCCTTCGTGAATGGCGTGTAGTCGCACCGGCGTCATGCAGCACCCTGTGAAGAAACAACACGGCGATTGTCTTGCCGATGGCGCGAGTCTAATGAATGCACAGATGTTTAAGAAACGTACCTGGGAATTATGCATTCAAGCGTTTATGAATAATTTAATGATGAGCTTGTAAGTTAAGAATATTCCAATTAAGCGAGTACTGAAATACGTTTCTGGTGAATTTCCTTCGTGAATGGCGTGTAGTCGCACAGGCATCATGCGGCACCCTGTGAAGAAACAACACGGCGATTGTCTTGCCGATGGCGCGCGTCTAATGAATGCAGAGATGTTTAAGAAACGTACCTTGGATTTATGCATTCAGGCGTTTATGACTAGTTTAATGATGAGCTTGTAAGTTAGGGATATTTCAATTAAGCGAGTACTGAAATACGTTTCTAGTGAATTTCCTTCGTGGATGGCGTGTAGTCGCACCGGCATCATGCGGCACCCTGTGAAGAAACAACACGGCGATTGTCTTGCCGATGGTGCGCGTCTAATGAATGCACAGATATTTAAGAAACGTACCTTGTATTTATGCATTCAGGGTTTTATGACTGGTTTATTGATGAGCTTGTAAGTTAGGGATATTCCAATTAAGCGAGTACTGAAATACGTTTCTAGTGAATTTCCTTCGTGGATGGCGTGTAGTCGCACCGGCATCATGCGGCACCCTGTGAAGAAACAACACGGCGATTGTCTTGCCGATGGTGCGCGTCTAATGAATGCACAGATGTTTAAGAAACGTACCTTGTATTTATGCATTCAGGCGTTTATGACTAGTTTAATGATGAGCTTGTAAGTTAAGGGTATTCCAATTAAGCGAGTACTGAAATACGTTTCTAGTGAATTTCCTTCGTGGATGGCGTGTAGTCGCACCGGCATCATGCGGCACCCTGTGAAGAAACAACACGGCGATTGTCTTGCCGATGGTGCGCGTCTAATGATTGCACAGATGTTTAAGAAATGTACCTTGTATTTATGCATTCAGGAGTTTATGACTAGTTTATTGATGAGCTTGTAAGTTAATGATATTCCAATTAAGCGAGTACTGAAATACGTTTCTGGTGAATTTCCTTCGTGGATGGCGTGTAGTCGCACCGGGATCATGCGGCACCCTGTGAAGAAACAATACGGCGATTGTCTTGCCGATGGTGCGCGTCTAATGAATGCAGAGATGTTTAGGAAACGTACCTGGGATTTATGCATTCGAGCGTTTATGAATAATTTAATGATGAGCTTGTAAGTTAGGGGTATTCCAATTAAGCGAGTACTGAACTACGTTTCTGGTGAATTTCCTTCCTGGATGGCGTGTAGTCGCAGCGGCATCATGCGGCACCCTGTGAAGAAACAACACGGCGATTGTCTTGCCGATGGTGCGCGTCTAATGAATGCACAGATGTATAAGAAACGTACCTTGTATTTATGCATTCAGGCGTTTATGACTAGTTTAATGATGAGCTTGTAAGTTAGGGATATTCCAATTAAGCGAGTACTGAAATACGTTTCTAGTGAATTTCCCTCGTGGATGGCGTGCTGTCGTAGCAGCATCATGCGGCACTCTGTGAAGAAACAACACTCAATGTACGGTGATTGTCTTGCCGATGGCGCGCGTCTCATGAATGCGCAGATGTTTAAGAAACGTACCTTGGATTTATGCATTCAGGCACTTATGAATAGTTTAATGATAAGCTTGTAAGTTAAGGATATTCCAATTAAGCTAGTACTGAAATACGTTTCTGGTGAATTTCCTTCGTGGATGGCGTGTAGTCGCACCGGCATCATGCAGCACCCTGTGAAGAAACAACACGGCGATTTTCTTGCCGATGGCGCGAGTCTAATGAATGCACAGATGTCTAACAAACGCACCTGGGATTTATGCATTCACGCGTTTATGAATAATTTAATGATGAGCTTGTAAGTTAAGGATATTCCAATTAAGCGAGTACTGAGATACGTTTCTGGTGAATTTCCTTCGTGGATGGCGTGTAGTCGCACCGGCGTCATGCAGCACCCTGTGAAGAAACAACACGGCGATTGTCTTGCCGATGGCGCGAGTCTAATGAATGCACAGATGTTTAAGAAACGTACCTGGGAATTATGCATTCAAGCGTTTATGAATAATATAATGATGAGCTTGTAAGTTAAGAATATTCCAATTAAGCGAGTACTGAAATACGTTTCTGGTGAATTTCCTTCGTGAATGGCGTGTAGTCGCACAGGCATCATGCGGCACCCTGTGAAGAAACAACACGGCGATTGTCTTGCCGATGGCGCGCGTCTAATGACTGCACAGGTGTTTAAGAAACCTACCTGGGATTTATGCATTCAAGCGTTTATGAATAATTTAATGATAAGCTTGTAAGTTAGGGATATTCCAATTAGGCGAGTACTGAAATACGTTTCTGGTGAATTTTCTTCGTGGATGGCGTGTAGTCGCACCGGTATAATGCGACACCCTGTGAAGAAACAACACGGCGATTGTCTTGCCGACGGTGCGCGTCTAATGATTGCAGAGATGTTTAAGAAACGTACCTTGTATTTATGCATTCAGGAGTTTATGACTAGTTTATTGATGAGCTTGTAAGTTAGGGATATTCCAATTAAGCGAGTACTGAAATACGTTTCTAGTGAATTTCCCTCGTGGATGGCGTGCTGTCGTAGCAGCATCATGCGGCACTCTGTGAAGAAACAACACTCAATGTACGGTGATTGTCTTGCCGATGGCGCGCGTCACATGAATGCGCAGATGTTTAAGAAACGTACCTTGGATTTATGCATTCAGGCACTTATGAATAGTTTAATGATAAGCTTGTAAGTTAAGGATATTCCAATTAAGCTAGTACTGAAATACGTTTCTGGTGAATTTCCTTCGTGGATGGCGTGTAGTCGCACCGGCATCATGCAGCACCCTGTGAAGAAACAACACGGCGATTTTCTTGCCGATGGCGCGAGTCTAATGAATGCACAGATGTCTAACAAACGCGCCTGGGATTTATGCATTCACGCGTTTATGAATAATTTAATGATGAGCTTGTAAGTTAAGGATATTCCAATTAAGCGAGTACTGAAATACGTTTCTGGTGAATTTCCTTCGTGGATGGCGTGTAGTCGCACCGGCGTCATGCAGCACCCTGTGAAGAAACAACACGGCGATTGTCTTGCCGATGGCGCGAGTCTAATGAATGCACAGATGTTTAAGAAACGTACCTGGGAATTATGCATTCAAGCGTTTATGAATAATATAATGATGAGCTTGTAAGTTAAGAATATTCCAATTAAGCGAGTACTGAAATACGTTTCTGGTGAATTTCCTTCGTGAATGGCGTGTAGTCGCACAGGCATCATGCGGCACCCTGTGAAGAAACAACACGGCGATTGTCTTGCCGATGGCGCGCGTCTAATGACTGCACAGGTGTTTAAGAAACCTACCTGGGATTTATGCATTCAAGCGTTTATGAATAATTTAATGATAAGCTTGTAAGTTAGGGATATTCCAATTAGGCGAGTACTGAAATACGTTTCTGGTGAATTTTCTTCGTGGATGGCGTGTAGTCGCACCGGTATAATGCGACACCCTGTGAAGAAACAACACGGCGATTGTCTTGCCGACGGTGCGCGTCTAATGATTGCAGAGATGTTTAAGAAACGTACCTTGTATTTATGCATTCAGGAGTTTATGACTAGTTTATTGATGAGCTTGTAAGTTAGGGATATTCCAATTAAGCGAGTACTGAAATACGTTTCTAGTGAATTTCCCTCGTGGATGGCGTGCTGTCGTAGCAGCATCATGCGGCACTCTGTGAAGAAACAACACTCAATGTACGGTGATTGTCTTGCCGATGGCGCGCGTCACATGAATGCGCAGATGTTTAAGAAACGTACCTTGGATTTATGCATTCAGGCACTTATGAATAGTTTAATGATAAGCTTGTAAGTTAAGGATATTCCAATTAAGCTAGTACTGAAATACGTTTCTGGTGAATTTCCTTCGTGGATGGCGTGTAGTCGCACCGGCATCATGCAGCACCCTGTGAAGAAACAACACGGCGATTTTCTTGCCGATGGCGCGAGTCTAATGAATGCACAGATGTCTAACAAACGCGCCTGGGATTTATGCATTCACGCGTTTATGAATAATTTAATGATGAGCTTGTAAGTTAAGGATATTCCAATTAAGCGAGTACTGAAATACGTTTCTGGTGAATTTCCTTCGTGGATGGCGTGTAGTCGCACCGGCGTCATGCAGCACCCTGTGAAGAAACAACACGGCGATTGTCTTGCCGATGGCGCGAGTCTAATGAATGCACAGATGTTTAAGAAACGTACCTGGGAATTATGCATTCAAGCGTTTATGAATAATTTAATGATGAGCTTGTAAGTTAAGAATATTCCAATTAAGCGAGTACTGAAATACGTTTCTGGTGAATTTCCTTCGTGAATGGCGTGTAGTCGCACAGGCATCATGCGGCACCCTGTGAAGAAACAACACGGCGATTGTCTTGCCGATGGCGCGCGTCTAATGAATGCAGAGATGTTTAAGAAACGTACCTTGGATTTATGCATTCAGGCGTTTATGACTAGTTTAATGATGAGCTTGTAAGTTAGGGATATTTCAATTAAGCGAGTACTGAAATACGTTTCTAGTGAATTTCCTTCGTGGATGGCGTGTAGTCGCACCGGCATCATGCGGCACCCTGTGAAGAAACAACACGGCGATTGTCTTGCCGATGGTGCGCGTCTAATGAATGCACAGATGTTTAAGAAACGTACCTTGTATTTATGCATTCAGGGTTTTATGACTGGTTTATTGATGAGCTTGTAAGTTAGGGATATTCCAATTAAGCGAGTACTGAAATACGTTTCTAGTGAATTTCCTTCGTGGATGGCGTGTAGTCGCACCGGCATCATGCGGCACCCTGTGAAGAAACAACACGGCGATTGTCTTGCCGATGGTGCGCGTCTAATGAATGCACAGATGTTTAAGAAACGTACCTTGTATTTATGCATTCAGGCGTTTATGACTAGTTTAATGATGAGCTTGTAAGTTAAGGGTATTCCAATTAAGCGAGTACTGAAATACGTTTCTAGTGAATTTCCTTCGTGGATGGCGTGTAGTCGCACCGGCATCATGCGGCACCCTGTGAAGAAACAACACGGCGATTGTCTTGCCGATGGTGCGCGTCTAATGAATGCACAGATGTTTAAGAAACGTACCTTGTATTTATGCATTCAGGCGTTTATGACTAGTTTAATGATGAGCTTGTAAGTTAAGGGTATTCCAATTAAGCGAGTACTGAAATACGTTTCTAGTGAATTTCCTTCGTGGATGGCGTGTAGTCGCACCGGCATCATGCGGCACCCTGTGAAGAAACAACACGGCGATTGTCTTGCCGATGGTGCGCGTCTAATGATTGCACAGATGTTTAAGAAATGTACCTTGTATTTATGCATTCAGGAGTTTATGACTAGTTTATTGATGAGCTTGTAAGTTAATGATATTCCAATTAAGCGAGTACTGAAATACGTTTCTGGTGAATTTCCTTCGTGGATGGCGTGTAGTCGCACCGGGATCATGCGGCACCCTGTGAAGAAACAATACGGCGATTGTCTTGCCGATGGTGCGCGTCTAATGAATGCAGAGATGTTTAGGAAACGTACCTGGGATTTATGCATTCGAGCGTTTATGAATAATTTAATGATGAGCTTGTAAGTTAGGGGTATTCCAATTAAGCGAGTACTGAACTACGTTTCTGGTGAATTTCCTTCGTGGATGGCGTGTAGTCGCAGCGGCATCATGCGGCACCCTGTGAAGAAACAACACGGCGATTGTCTTGCTGATGGTGCGCGTCTAATGAATGCACAGATGTATAAGAAACGCACCTTGTATTTATGCATTCCGGCGTTTATGACTAGTTTATTGATGAGCTTGTAAGTTAGGGATATTCCAATTAAGCGAGTACTGAAATACGTTTCTGGTGAATTTCCTTCATGGATGGCGTGTAGTCGTACCGGCATCATGCGGCACCCTATGAAGAAACAACACGGCGATAGTCTTGCCGATGGTGCGCGTCTAATGAATGCAGAGATGTTTAAGAAACGTACCTTGGATTTATGCATTCAGGCGTTTATGACTAGTTTAATGATGAGCTTGTAAGTTAGGGATATTCCAAATAAGCGAGTACTGAAATACGTTTCTAGTGAATTTCCTTCGTGGATGGCGTGTAGTCGCACCGGCATCATGCGGCACCCTGTGAAGAAACAACACGGCGATTGTCTTGCCGATGGTGCGCGTCTAATGAATGCACAGATGTTTAAGAAACGTACCTTGTATTTATGCATTCAGGCGTTTATGACTAGTTTAATGATGAGCTTGTAAGTTAGGGATATTCCAATTAAGCGAGTACTGAAATACGTTTCTAGTGAATTTCCCACGTGGATGGCGTGCTGTCGTAGCAGCATCATGCGGCACTCTGTGAAGAAACAACACTCAATGTACGGTGATTGTCTTGCCGATGGCGCGCGTCTCATGAATGCGCAGATGTTTAAGAAACGTACCTTGGATTTATGCATTCAGGCACTTATGAATAGTTTAATGATAAGCTTGTAAGTTAAGGATATTCCAATTAAGCTAGTACTGAAATACGTTTCTGGTGAATTTCCTTCGTGGATGGCGTGTAGTCGCACCGGCATCATGCAGCACCCTGTGAAGAAACAACACGGCGATTTTCTTGCCGATGGCGCGAGTCTAATGAATGCACAGATGTCTAACAAACGCACCTGGGATTTATGCATTCACGCGTTTATGAATAATTTAATGATGAGCTTGTAAGTTAAGGATATTCCAATTAAGCGAGTACTGAGATACGTTTCTGGTGAATTTCCTTCGTGGATGGCGTGTAGTCGCACCGGCGTCATGCAGCACCCTGTGAAGAAACAACACGGCGATTGTCTTGCCGATGGCGCGAGTCTAATGAATGCACAGATGTTTAAGAAACGTACCTGGGAATTATGCATTCAAGCGTTTATGAATAATATAATGATGAGCTTGTAAGTTAAGAATATTCCAATTAAGCGAGTACTGAAATACGTTTCTGGTGAATTTCCTTCGTGAATGGCGTGTAGTCGCACAGGCATCATGCGGCACCCTGTGAAGAAACAACACGGCGATTGTCTTGCCGATGGCGCGCGTCTAATGACTGCACAGGTGTTTAAGAAACGTACCTGGGATTTATGCATTCAAGCGTTTATGAATAATTTAATGATAAGCTTGTAAGTTAGGGATATTCCAATTAGGCGAGTACTGAAATACGTTTCTGGTGAATTTTCTTCGTGGATGGCGTGTAGTCGCACCGGTATAATGCGACACCCTGTGAAGAAACAACACGGCGATTGTCTTGCCGACGGTGCGCGTCTAATGATTGCACAGATGTTTAAGAAACGTACCTTGTATTTATGCATTCAGGAGTTTATGACTAGTTTATTGATGAGCTTGTAAGTTAGGGATATTCCAATTAAGCGAGTACTGTAATACGTTTCTAGTGAATTTCCCTCGTGGATGGCGTGCTGTCGTAGCAGCATCATGCGGCACTCTGTGAAGAAACAACACTCAATGTACGGTGATTGTCTTGCCGATGGCGCGCGTCTCATGAATGCGCAGATGTTTAAGAAACGTACCTTGGATTTATGCATTCAGGCACTTATGAATAGTTTAATGATAAGCTTGTAAGTTAAGGATATTCCAATTAAGCTAGTACTGAAATACGTTTCTGGTGAATTTCCTTCGTGGATGGCGTGTAGTCGCACCGGCATCATGCAGCACCCTGTGAAGAAACAACACGGCGATTTTCTTGCCGATGGCGCGAGTCTAATGAATGCACAGATGTCTAACAAACACGCCTGGGATTTATGCATTCACGCGTTTATGAATAATTTAATGATGAGCTTGTAAGTTAAGGATATTCCAATTAAGCGAGTACTGAAATACGTTTCTGGAGAATTTCCTTCGTGGATGGCGTGTAGTCGCACCGGCATCATGCAGCACCCTGTGAAGAAACAACACGGCGATTTTCTTGCCGATGGCGCGAGTCTAATGAATGCACAGATGTTTAAGAAACGTACCTGGGAATTATGCATTCAAGCGTTTATGAATAATTTAATGATGAGCTTGTAAGTTAAGAATATTCCAATTAAGCGAGTACTGAAATACGTTTCTGGTGAATTTCCTTCGTGAATGGCGTGTAGTCGCACAGGCATCATGCGGCACCCTGTGAAGAAACAACACGGCGATTGTCTTGCCGATGGCGCGCGTCTAATGAATGCAGAGATGTTTAAGAAACGTACCTTGGATTTATGCATTCAGGCGTTTATGACTAGTTTAATGATGAGCTTGTAAGTTAGGGATATTTCAATTAAGCGAGTACTGAAATACGTTTCTAGTGAATTTCCTTCGTGGATGGCGTGTAGTCGCACCGGCATCATGCGGCACCCTGTGAAGAAACAACACGGCGATTGTCTTGCCGATGGTGCGCGTCTAATGAATGCACAGATGTTTAAGAAACGTACCTTGTATTTATGCATTCAGGGTTTTATGACTGGTTTATTGATGAGCTTGTAAGTTAGGGATATTCCAATTAAGCGAGTACTGAAATACGTTTCTAGTGAATTTCCTTCGTGGATGGCGTGTAGTCGCACCGGCATCATGCGGCACCCTGTGAAGAAACAACACGGCGATTGTCTTGCCGATGGTGCGCGTCTAATGGATGCACAGATGTTTAAGAAACGTACCTTGTATTTATGCATTCAGGCGTTTATGACTAGTTTAATGATGAGCTTGTAAGTTAAGGGTATTCCAATTAAGCGAGTACTGAAATACGTTTCTAGTGAATTTCCTTCGTGGATGGCGTGTAGTCGCACCGGCATCATGCGGCACCCTGTGAAGAAACAACACGGCGATTGTCTTGCCGATGGTGCGCGTCTAATGATTGCACAGATGTTTAAGAAATGTACCTTGTATTTATGCATTCAGGAGTTTATGACTAGTTTATTGATGAGCTTGTAAGTTAATGATATTCCAATTAAGCGAGTACTGAAATACGTTTCTGGTGAATTTCCTTCGTGGATGGCGTGTAGTCGCACCGGGATCATGCGGCACCCTGTGAAGAAACAATACGGCGATTGTCTTGCCGATGGTGCGCGTCTAATGAATGCAGAGATGTTTAGGAAACGTACCTGGGATTTATGCATTCGAGCGTTTATGAATAATTTAATGATGAGCTTGTAAGTTAGGGGTATTCCAATTAAGCGAGTACTGAACTACGTTTCTGGTGAATTTCCTTCGTGGATGGCGTGTAGTCGCAGCGGCATCATGCGGCACCCTGTGAAGAAACAACACGGCGATTGTCTTGCTGATGGTGCGCGTCTAATGAATGCACAGATGTATAAGAAACGCACCTTGTATTTATGCATTCCGGCGTTTATGACTAGTTTATTGATGAGCTTGTAAGTTAGGGATATTCCAATTAAGCGAGTACTGAAATACGTTTCTGGTGAATTTCCTTCATGGATGGCGTGTAGTCGTACGGGCATCATGCGGCACCCTATGAAGAAACAACACGGCGATAGTCTTGCCGATGGTGCGCGTCTAATGAATGCAGAGATGTTTAAGAAACGTACCTTGGATTTATGCATTCAGGCGTTTATGACTATTTTAATGATGAGCTTGTAAGTTAGGGATATTCCAAATAAGCGAGTACTGAAATACGTTTCTAGTGAATTTCCTTCGTGGATGGCGTGTAGTCGCACCGGCATCATGCGGCACCCTGTGAAGAAACAACACGGCGATTGTCTTGCCGATGGTGCGCGTCTAATGAATGCACAGATGTTTAAGAAACGTACCTTGTATTTATGCATTCAGGCGTTTATGACTAGTTTAATGATGAGCTTGTAAGTTAGGAATATTCCAATTAAGCGAGTACTGAAATACGTTTCTAGTGAATTTCCCTCGTGGATGGTGTGCTGTCGTAGCAGCATCATGCGGCACTCTGTGAAGAAACAACACTCAATGTACGGTGATTGTCTTGCCGATGGCGCGCGTCTCATGAATGCGCAGATGTTTAAGAAACGTACCTTGGATTTATGCATTCAGGCACTTATGAATAGTTTAATGATAAGCTTGTAAGTTAAGGATATTCCAATTAAGCTAGTACTGAAATACGTTTCTGGTGAATTTCCTTCGTGAATGGCGTGTAGTCGCACCGGCATCATGCAGCACCCTGTGAAGAAACAACACGGCGATTTTCTTGCCGATGGCGCGAGTCTAATGAATGCACAGATGTCTAACAAACGCACCTGGGATTTATGCATTCACGCGTTTATGAATAATTTAATGATGAGCTTGTAAGTTAAGGATATTCCAATTAAGCGAGTACTGAGATACGTTTCTGGTGAATTTCCTTCGTGGATGGCGTGTAGTCGCACCGGCGTCATGCAGCACCCTGTGAAGAAACAACACGGCGATTGTCTTGCCGATGGCGCGAGTCTAATGAATGCACAGATGTTTAAGAAACGTACCTGGGAATTATGCATTCAAGCGTTTATGAATAATATAATGATGAGCTTGTAAGTTAAGAATATTCCAATTAAGCGAGTACTGAAATACGTTTCTGGTGAATTTCCTTCGTGAATGGCGTGTAGTCGCACAGGCATCATGCGGCACCCTGTGAAGAAACAACACGGCGATTGTCTTGCCGATGGCGCGCGTCTAATGACTGCACAGGTGTTTAAGAAACGTACCTGGGATTTATGCATTCAAGCGTTTATGAATAATTTAATGATAAGCTTGTAAGTTAGGGATATTCCAATTAGGCGAGTACTGAAATACGTTTCTGGTGAATTTTCTTCGTGGATGGCGTGTAGTCGCACCGGTATAATGCGACACCCTGTGAAGAAACAACACGGCGATTGTCTTGCCGACGGTGCGCGTCTAATGATTGCACAGATGTTTAAGAAACGTACCTTGTATTTATGCATTCAGGAGTTTATGACTAGTTTATTGATGAGCTTGTAAGTTAGGGATATTCCAATTAGGCGAGTACTGAAATACGTTTCTGGTGAATTTCCTTCGTGGATGGCGTGTAGTCGCACCGGCATCATGCGGCACCCTGTGAAGAAACAATACGGCGATTGTCTTGCCGATGGTGCGCGTCTAATGAATGCAGAGATGTTTAAGAAACGTACCTGGGATTTATGCATTCGAGCGTTTATGAATAATTTAATGATGAGCTTGTAAGTTAGGGGTATTCCCATTAAGCGAGTACTGAACTACGTTTCTGGTGAATTTCCTTCGTGGATGGCGTGTAGTCGCAGCGGCATCATGCGGCACCCTGTGAAGAAACGACACGGCGATTGTCTTCCTGATGGTGCACGTCTAATGAATTCACAGATGTATAAGAAACGTACCTTGTATTTATGCATTCAGGCGTTTATGACTAGTTTATTGATGAGCATGTAAGTTAGGGATATTCCATTTAAGCGAGTACTGAAATACGTTTCTGGTGAATTTCCTTCATGGATGGCGTGTAGTCGCACCGGCATCATGCGGCACCCTGTGAAGAAAGAACACGGCGATTGTCTTGCCGATGGTGCGCGTCTAATGAATGCAGAGATGTTTAAGAAACGTACCTTGGATTTATGCATTCAGGCGTTTATGACTAGTTTAATGATGAGCTTGTAAGTTAGGGATATTTCAATTAAGCGAGTACTGAAATACGTTTCTAGTGAATTTCCTTCGTGGATGGCGTGTAGTCGCACCGGCATCATGCGGCACCCTGTGAAGAAACAACACGGCGATTGTCTTGCCGATGGTGCGCGTCTAATGAATGCACAGATGTTTAAGAAACGTACCTTGTATTTATGCATTCAGGCTTTTATGACTGGTTTATTGATGAGCTTGTAAGTTAGGGATATTCCAATTAGGCGAGTACTGAAATACGTTTCTAGTGAATTTCCTTCGTGGATGGCGTGTAGTCGCACCGGCATCATGCGGCACCCTGTGAAGAAACAACACGGCGATTGTCTTGCCGATGGTGCGCGTCTAATGAATGCACAGATGTTTAAGAAACGTACCTTGTATTTATGCATTCAGGCGTTTATGACTAGTTTAATGATGAGCTTGTAAGTTAGGGATATTCCAATTAGGCGAGTACTGAAATACGTTTCTAGTGAATTTCCTTCGTGGATGGCGTGCTGTCGTAGCAGCATCATGCGGCACTCTGTGAAGAAACAACACTCAATGTACGGTGATTGTCTTGCCGATGGCGCGCGTCTCATGAATGCGCAGATGTTTAAGAAACGTACCTTGGATTTATGCATTCAGGCACTTATGAATAGTTTAATGATAAGCTTGTAAGTTAAGGATATTCCAATTAAGCTAGTACTGAAATACGTTTCTGGTGAATTTCCTTCGTGGATGGCGTGTAGTCGCACCGGCATCATGCAGCACCCTCTGAAGAAACAACACGGCGATTTTCTTGCCGATGGCGCGAGTCTAATGAATGCACAGATGTCTAACAAACGCACCTGGGATTTATGCATTCAGGCGTTTATGAATAATTTATTGATGAGCTTGTAAGTTAAGGATATTCCAATTAAGCGAGTACTGAAATACGTTTCTGGTGAATTTCCTTCCTGAATGGCGTGTAGTCGCACAGGCATCATGCGGCACCCTGTGAAGAAACAACACGGCGATTGTCTTGCCGATGGCGCGCGTCTAATGACTGCACAGGTGTTCAAAAAACGTACCTGGGATTTATGCATTCAAGCGTTTATGAATAATTTAATGATAAGCTTGTAAGTTAGGGTTATTCCAATTAAGCGAGTACTGAAATACGTTTCTGGTGAATTTCCTTCGTGGATGGCGTGTAGTCGCACCGGTATCATGCGGCACCCTGTGAAGAAACAACACGGCGATTGTCTTGCCGATGGTGCGCGTCTAATGATTGCACAGATGTTTAAGAAACGTACCCGGGATTTATGCATTCAAGCGTTTATGAATAATTTAATGATGAGCTTGTATGTTAGGGATATTCCAATTAAGCGAATACTGAAATACGTTTCTGGTGAATTTCCTTCGTGCATGGCGTGCTGTCGTAGCAGCATCATGCGGCACTCTGTGAAGAAACAACACTCAATGTACGGTGATTGTCTTGCCGATGGCACGCGTCTAATGATTGCGCAGATGTTTAAGAAACGTACCTTGGATTTATGCATTCAGGCGTTTATGAATACTTTAATGATCAGCTTGTGAGTTAGGGATATTACAATTAAGCGAGTATTGAAATACGTTTCTGATGAATTTTCTTCGTGCATGGCGTGCTGTCGTAGCACCATCATGCGGCACCCTGTGAAGAAACAACACGGCGATTGTCTTGCCGATGGTGCGCGTCTAATGAATGCACAGATGTTTAAGAAACGTACCTTGTATTTATGCATTCAGGCTTTTATGACTGGTTTATTGATGAGCTTGTAAGTTAGGGATATTCCAATTAAGCGAGTACTGAAATACGTTTCTAGTGAATTTCCTTCGTGGATGGCGTGTAGTCGCACCGGCATCATGCGGCACCCTGTGAAGAAACAACACGGCGATTGTCTTGCCGATGGTGCGCGTCTAATGAATGCACAGATGTTTAAGAAACGTACCTTGTATTTATGCATTCAGGCGTTTATGACTAGTTTAATGATGAGCTTGTAAGTTAGGGATATTCCAATTAGGCGAGTACTGAAATACGTTTCTAGTGAATTTCCTTCGTGGATGGCGTGCTGTCGTAGCAGCATCATGCGGCACTCTGTGAAGAAACAACACTCAATGTACGGTGATTGTCTTGCCGATGGCGCGCGTCTCATGAATGCGCAGATGTTTAAGAAACGTACCTTGGATTTATGCATTCAGGCACTTATGAATAGTTTATTGATAAGCTTGTAAGTTAAGGATATTCCAATTAAGCTAGTACTGAAATACGTTTCTGGTGAATTTCCTTCGTGGATGGCGTGTAGTCGCACCGGCATCATGCAGCACCCTCTGAAGAAACAACACGGCGATTTTCTTGCCGATGGCGCGAGTCTAATGAATGCACAGATGTCTAACAAACGCACCTGGGATTTATGCATTCAGGCGTTTATGAATAATTTAATGATGAGCTTGTAAGTTAAGGATATTCCAATTAAGCGAGTACTGAAATACGTTTCTGGTGAATTTCCTTCCTGAATGGCGTGTAGTCGCACAGGCATCATGCGGCACCCTGTGAAGAAACAACACGGCGATTGTCTTGCCGATGGCGCGCGTCTAATGACTGCACAGGTGTTCAAAAAACGTACCTGGGATTTATGCATTCAAGCGTTTATGAATAATTTAATGATAAGCTTGTAAGTTAGGGTTATTCCAATTAAGCGAGTACTGAAATACGTTTCTGGTGAATTTCCTTCGTGGATGGCGTGTAGTCGCACCGGTATCATGCGGCACCCTGTGAAGAAACAACACGGCGATTGTCTTGCCGATGGTGCGCGTGTAATGTTTGCACAGATGTTTAAGAAACGTACCCGGGATTTATGCATTCAAGCGTTTATGAATAATTTAATGATGAGCTTGTATGTTAGGGATATTCCAATTAAGCGAATACTGAAATACGTTTCTGGTGAATTTCCTTCGTGCATGGCGTGCTGTCGTAGCAGCATCATGCGGCACTCTGTGAAGAAACAACACTCAATGTACGGTGATTGTCTTGCCGATGGCACGCGTCTAATGATTGCGCAGATGTTTAAGAAACGTACCTTGGATTTATGCATTCAGGCGTTTATGAATACTTTAATGATCAGCTTGTGAGTTAGGGATATTACAATTAGGCGAGTATTGAAATACGTTTCTGATGAATTTTCTTCGTGCATGGCGTGCTGTCGTAGCACCATCATGCGGCACTCTGTGAAGAAACAACACTCAATGTACGGTGATTGTCTTGCCGATGGCGCGCGTCTAATGAATGCGCAGATGTTTAAGAAACGTACCTTGGATTTATGCATTCAGGCGTTTATGAATAGTTTAATGATGAGCTTGTAAGTTAAAGATATTCCAATTAAGCTAGTACTGAAATACGTTTCTGATGAATTTCCTTCGTGGATAGCGTGTAGTCGCACCGGCATCATGCAGCACCCTGTGAAGAAACAACACGGCGATTTTCTTGCCGATGGCGCGAGTCTAATGAATGCACAGATGTCTAACAAACGCTCCTGGGATTTATGCATTCAGGCGTTTATGAATAATTTAATGATGAGCTTGTAAGTTAAGGATATTCCAATTAAGCGAGTACTGAAATACGTTTCTGGTGAATTTCCTTCGTGGATGGCGTGTAGTCGCACCGGCGTCATGCAGCACCCTGTGAAGAAACAACACGGCAATTGTCTTGCCGATGGCGCGAGTCTAATGAATGCACAGATGTTTAAGAAACGTACCTGGGAATTATGCATTCAAGCGTTTATGAATAATTTAATGATGAGCTTGTAAGTTAAGAATATTCCAATTAAGCGAGTACTGAAATACGTTTCTGGTGAATTTCCTTCGTGAATGGCGTGTAGTCGCACAGGCATCATGCGGCACCCTGTGAAGAAACAACACGGCGATTGTCTTGCCGATGGCGCGCGTCTAATGAATGCACAGGTGTTTAGGAACGTACCTGGGATTTATGCATTCAAGCGTTTATGAATAATTTAATGATGAGCTTGTAAGTTAGGGATATTCCAATTAGGCGAGTACTGAAATACGTTTCTGGTGAATTTCCTTCATGGATGGCGTGTAGTCGCACCGGCATCATGCGGCACCCTGTGAAGAAAGAACACGGCGATTGTCTTGCCGATGGTGCGCGTCTAATGAATGCAGAGATGTTTAAGAAACGTACCTTGGATTTATGCATTCAGGCGTTTATGACTAGTTTAATGATGAGCTTGTAAGTTAGGGATATTTCAATTAAGCGAGTACTGAAATACGTTTCTAGTGAATTTCCTTCGTGGATGGCGTGTAGTCGCACCGGCATCATGCGGCACCCTGTGAAGAAACAACACGGCGATTGTCTTGCCGATGGTGCGCGTCTAATGAATGCACAGATGTTTAAGAAACGTACCTTGTATTTATGCATTCAGGCTTTTATGACTGGTTTATTGATGAGCTTGTAAGTTAGGGATATTCCAATTAAGCGAGTACTGAAATACGTTTCTAGTGAATTTCCTTCGTGGATGGCGTGTAGTCGCACCGGCATCATGCGGCACCCTGTGAAGAAACAACACGGCGATTGTCTTTCCGATGGTGCGCGTCTAATGAATGCACAGATGTTTAAGAAACGTACCTTGTATTTATGCATTCAGGCGTTTATGACTAGTTTAATGATGAGCTTGTAAGTTAGGGATATTCCAATTAGGCGAGTACTGAAATACGTTTCTAGTGAATTTCCTTCGTGGATGGCGTGCTGTCGTAGCAGCATCATGCGGCACTCTGTGAAGAAACAACACTCAATGTACGGTGATTGTCTTGCCGATGGCGCGCGTCTCATGAATGCGCAGATGTTTAAGAAACGTACCTTGGATTTATGCATTCAGGCACTTATGAATAGTTTAATGATAAGCTTGTAAGTTAAGGATATTCCAATTAAACTAGTACTGAAATACGTTTCTGGTGAATTTCCTTCGTAGATGGCGTGTAGTCGCACCGGCATCATGCAGCACCCTCTGAAGAAACAACACGGCGATTTTCTTGCCGATGGCGCGAGTCTAATGAATGCACAGATGTCTAACAAACGCACCTGGGATTTATGCATTCAGGCGTTTATGAATAATTTAATGATGAGCTTGTAAGTTAAGGATATTCCAATTAAGCGAGTACTGAAATACGTTTCTGGTGAATTTCCTTCCTGAATGGCGTGTAGTCGCACAGGCATCATGCGGCACCCTGTGAAGAAACAACACGGCGATTGTCTTGCCGATGGCGCGCGTCTAATGACTGCACAGGTGTTAAAAAAACGTACCTGGGATTTATGCATTCAAGCGTTTATGAATAATTTAATGATAAGCTTGTAAGTTAGGGTTATTCCAATTAAGCGAGTACTGAAATACGTTTCTGGTGAATTTCCTTCGTGGATGGCGTGTAGTCGCACCGGCATCATGCGGCACCCTGTGAAGAAACAACACGGCGATTGTCTTGCCGATGGTGCGCGTCTAATGATTGCACAGATGTTTAAGAAACGTACCCGGGATTTATGCATTCAAGCGTTTATGAATAATTTATGATGAGCTTGTATGTTAGGGATATTCCAATTAAGCGAATACTGAAATACGTTTCTGGTGAATTTCCTTCGTGCATGGCGTGCTGTCGTAGCAGCATCATGCGGCACTCTGTGAAGAAACAACACTCAATGTACGGTGATTGTCTTGCCGATGGCACGCGTCTAATGATTGCGCAGATGTTTAAGAAACGTACCTTGGATTTATGCATTCAGGCGTTTATGAATACTTTAATGATCAGCTTGTGAGTTAGGGATATTACAATTAAGCGAGTATTGAAATACGTTTCTGATGAATTTTCTTCGTGCATGGCGTGCTGTCGTAGCACCATCATGCGGCACTCTGTGAAGAAACAACACTCAATGTACGGTGATTGTCTTGCCGATGGCGCGCGTCTAATGAATGCGCAGATGTTTAAGAAACGTACCTTGGATTTATGCATTCAGGCGTTTATGAATAGTTTAATGATGAGCTTGTAAGTTAAAGATATTCCAATTAAGCGAGTACTGAAGTACGTTTCTGGTGAATTTCCTCCGTGGATGGCGTGTAGTCGTACCGGCATCATGCGGCACCCTATGAAGAAACAACACGGCGATTGTCTTGCCGATGGCGCGCGTCTAATGAATGCACAGATGTTTAAGAAACGTACCTTGGATTTATGCATTCAGGCACTTATGAATAGTTTAATGATGAGCTTGTAAGTTAAGGATATTCCAATTAAGCTAGTACTGAAATACGTTTCTGATGAATTTCCTTCGTGGATAGCGTGTAGTCGCACCGGCATCATGCAGCACCCTGTGAAGAAACAACACGGCGATTTTCTTGCCGATGGCGCGAGTCTAATGAATGCACAGATGTCTAACAAACGCTCCTGGGATTTATGCATTCAGGCGTTTATGAATAATTTAATGATGAGCTTGTAAGTTAAGGATATTCCAATTAAGCGAGTACTGAAATACGTTTCTGGTGAATTTCCTTCGTGGATGGCGTGTAGTCGCACCGGCGTCATGCAGCACCCTGTGAAGAAACAACACGGCAATTGTCTTGCCGATGGCGCGAGTCTAATGAATGCACAGATGTTTAAGAAACGTACCTGGGAATTATGCATTCAAGCGTTTATGAATAATTTAATGATGAGCTTGTAAGTTAAGAATATTCCAATTAAGCGAGTACTGAAATACGTTTCTGGTGAATTTCCTTCGTGAATGGCGTGTAGTCGCACAGGCATCATGCGGCACCCTGTGAAGAAACAACACGGCGATTGTTTTGCCGATGGCGCGCGTCTAATGAATGCACAGGTGTTTAAGAAACGTACCTGGGATTTATGCATTCAAGCGTTTATGAATAATTTAATGATGAGCTTGTAAGTTAGGGATATTCCAATTAAGCGAGAACTGAAATACGTTTCTAGAGAATTTCCTTCGTGGATGGCGTGTAGTCGCACCGGCATCATGCGGCACCCTGTGAAGAAACAACACGGCGATTGTCTTGCCGATGGTGCGCGTCTAATGATTGCACAGATGTTTAAGAAACGTACCTTGTATTTATGCATTCAGGAGTTAATGACTAGTTTATTGATGAGCTTGTAAGTTAGGGATATTCCAATTAAGCGAGTACTGAAATACGTTTCTGGTGAATTTACTTCGTGGATGGCGTGTAGTCGCACCGGCATCATGCGGCACCCTGTGAAGAAACAATACGGCGATTGTCTTGCCGATGGTGCGCGTCTAATGAATGCAGAGATGTTTAAGAAACGTACTTGGGATTTATGCATTCGAGCGTTTATGAATAATTTAATGATGAGCTTGTAAGTTAGGGGTATTCCAATTAAGCGAGTACTGAACTACGTTTCTGGTGAATTTCCTTCGTGGATGGCGTGTAGTCGCAGCGGCATCATGCGGCACCCTGTGAAGAAACAACACGGCGATTGTCTTGCTGATGGTTCGCGTCTAATGAATGCACAGATGTACAAGAAACGTACCTTGTATTTATGCATTCAGGCGTTTATGACTAGTTTATTGATGAGCTTGTAAGTTAGGGATATTCCAATTAAGCGAGTACTGAAATACGTTTCTGGTGAATTTCCTTCATGGATGGCGTGTAGTCGTACCGGCATCATGCGGCACCCTATGAAGAAACAACACGGCGATTGTCTTGCTGATGGTGCGCGTCTAATGAATGCAGAGATGTTTGGGAAACGTACCTTGGATTTATGCATTCAGGCGTTTATGACTAGTTTAATGATGAACTTGTAAGTTAGGGATATTCCAATTAAGCGAGTACTGAAATACGTTTCTAGTGAATTTCCTTCGTGGATGGCGTGCTGTCGTAGCAGCATCATGCGGCACTCTGTGAAGAAACAACACTCAATGTACGGTGATTGTCTTGCCGATGGCGCGCGTCTCATGAATGGGCAGATGTTTAAGAAACGTACCTTGGATTTATGCATTCAGGCACTTCTGAATAGCTTAATGATGAGCTTGTAAGTTAAGGATATTCCAATTAAGCTAGTACTGAAATACGTTTCTGGTGAATTTCCTTCGTGGATGGCGTGTAGTCGCACCGGCATCATGCAGCACCCTGTGAAGAAACAACACGGCGATTTTCTTGCCGATGGCGCGAGTCTAATGAATGCACAGATGTCTAACAAACGCACCTGGGATTTATGCATTCAGGCGTTTATGAATAATTTAATGATGAGCTTGTAAGTTAAGGATATTCCAATTAAGCGAGTACTGAAATACGTTTGTGGTGAATTTCCTTCGTGAATGGCGTGTAGTCGCACAGGCATCATGCGGCACCCTGTGAAGAAACAACACGGCGATTGTCTTGCCGATGGCGCGCGTCTAATGACTGCACAGGTGTTTAAGAAACGTACCTTGTATTTATGCATTCAGGCGTTTATGACTAGTTTAATGATGAGCTTGTAAGTTAGGGATATTCCAATTAAGCGAGTACTGAAATACGTTTCTAGTGAATTTCCTTCGTGGATGGCGTGTAGTTGCACCGGCATCATGCGGCACCCTGTGAAGAAACAACACGGCGATTGTCTTGCCGATGGTGCGCGTCTAATGATTATACAGATGTTTAAGAAACGTACCCGGGATTTATGCATTCGAGCGTTTATGAATAGTTTAATGATGAGCTTGTATGTTAGGGGTATACCAATTAAGCGAGTGCTGAACTACGTTTCTGGTGAATTTCCTTCGTGGATGGCGTGTAGTCGCAGCGGCATCATGCGGCACCCTGTGAAGAAACAACACGGCGATTGTTTTGCTGATGGTGCGCGTCTAATGATTGCACAGATGTTTAAGAAACGTACCTTGTATTTATGCATTCAGGAGTTTATGACTAGTTTATTGATGAGCTTGTAAGTTAGGGATATTCCAATTAAGCGAGTACTTAAATACGTTTCTGGTGAATTTCCTTCGTGGATGGCGTGTAGTCGCACCGGCATCATGCGGCACCCTGTGAAGAAACAATACGGCGATTGTCTTGCCGATGGTGCGCGTCTAATGAATGCAGAGATGTTTAAGAAACGTACTTGGGATTTATGCATTCGAGCGTTTATGAATAATTTAATGATGAGCTTGTAAGTTAGGGGTATTCCAATTAAGCGAGTACTGAACTACGTTTCTGGTGAATTTCCTTCGTGGATGGCGTGTAGTCGCAGCGGCATCATGCGGCACCCTGTGAAGAAACAACACGGCGATTGTCTTGCTGATGGTTCGCGTCTAATGAATGCACAGATGTACAAGAAACGTACCTTGTATTTATGCATTCAGGCGTTTATGACTAGTTTATTGATGAGCTTGTAAGTTAGGGATATTCCAATTAAGCGAGTACTGAAATACGTTTCTGGTGAATTTCCTTCATGGATGGCGTGTAGTCGTACCGGCATCATGCGGCACCCTATGAAGAAACAACACGGCGATTGTCTTGCTGATGGTGCGCGTCTAATGAATGCAGAGATGTTTGGGAAACGTACCTTGGATTTATGCATTCAGGCGTTTATGACTAGTTTAATGATGAGCTTGTAAGTTAGGGATATTCCAATTAAACGAGTACTGAAATACGTTTCTAGTGAATTTCCTTCGTGGATGGCGTGTAGTCGCACCGGCATCATGCGGCACCCTGTGAAGAAACAACACGGCGATTGTCGTGCCGATGGTGCGCGTCTAATGAATGCACAGATGTTTAAGAAACGTACCTTGTATTTATGCATTCAGGCGTTTATGACTAGTTTAATGATGAGCTTGTAAGTTAGGGATATTCCAATTAAGCGAGTACTGAAATACGTTTCTAGTGAATTTCCTTCGTGGATGGCGTGCTGTCGTAGCAGCATCATGCGGCACTCTGTGAAGAAACAACACTCAATGTACGGTGATTGTCTTGCCGATGGCGCGCGTCTCATGAATGCGCAGATGTTTAAGAAACGTACCTTGGATTTATGCATTCAGGCACTTCTGAATAGCTTAATGATGAGCTTGTAAGTTAAGGATATTCCAATTAAGCTAGTACTGAAATACGTTTCTGGTGAATTTCCTTCGTGGATGGCGTGTAGTCGCACCGGCATCATGCAGCACCCTGTGAAGAAACAACACGGCGATTTTCTTGCCGATGGCGCGAGTCTAATGAATGCACAGATGTCTAACAAACGCACCTGGGATTTATGCATTCAGGCGTTTATGAATAATTTAATGATGAGCTTGTAAGTTAAGGATATTCCAATTAAGCGAGTACTGAAATACGTTTGTGGTGAATTTCCTTCGTGAATGGCGTGTAGTCGCACAGGCATCATGCGGCACCCTGTGAAGAAACAACACGGCGATTGTCTTGCCGATGGCGCGCGTCTAATGACTGCACAGGTGTTTAAGAAACGTACCTTGTATTTATGCATTCAGGCGTTTATGACTAGTTTAATGATGAGCTTGTAAGTTAGGGATATTCCAATTAAGCGAGTACTGAAATACGTTTCTAGTGAATTTCCTTCGTGGATGGCGTGTAGTTGCACCGGCATCATGCGGCACCCTGTGAAGAAACAACACGGCGATTGTCTTGCCGATGGTGCGCGTCTAATGATTATACAGATGTTTAAGAAACGTACCCGGGATTTATGCATTCGAGCGTTTATGAATAGTTTAATGATGAGCTTGTATGTTAGGGGTATACCAATTAAGCGAGTGCTGAACTACGTTTCTGGTGAATTTCCTTCGTGGATGGCGTGTAGTCGCAGCGGCATCATGCGGCACCCTGTGAAGAAACAACACGGCGATTGTTTTGCTGATGGTGCGCGTCTAATGATTGCACAGATGTTTAAGAAACGTACCTTGTATTTATGCATTCAGGAGTTTATGACTAGTTTATTGATGAGCTTGTAAGTTAGGGATATTCCAATTAAGCGAGTACTTAAATACGTTTCTGGTGAATTTCCTTCGTGGATGGCGTGTAGTCGCACCGGCATCATGCGGCACCCTGTGAAGAAACAATACGGCGATTGTCTTGCCGATGGTGCGCGTCTAATGAATGCAGAGATGTTTAAGAAACGTACTTGGGATTTATGCATTCGAGCGTTTATGAATAATTTAATGATGAGCTTGTAAGTTAGGGGTATTCCAATTAAGCGAGTACTGAACTACGTTTCTGGTGAATTTCCTTCGTGGATGGCGTGTAGTCGCAGCGGCATCATGCGGCACCCTGTGAAGAAACAACACGGCGATTGTCTTGCTGATGGTTCGCGTCTAATGAATGCACAGATGTACAAGAAACGTACCTTGTATTTATGCATTCAGGCGTTTATGACTAGTTTATTGATGAGCTTGTAAGTTAGGGATATTCCAATTAAGCGAGTACTGAAATACGTTTCTGGTGAATTTCCTTCATGGATGGCGTGTAGTCGTACCGGCATCATGCGGCACCCTATGAAGAAACAACACGGCGATTGTCTTGCTGATGGTGCGCGTCTAATGAATGCAGAGATGTTTGGGAAACGTACCTTGGATTTATGCATTCAGGCGTTTATGACTAGTTTAATGATGAGCTTGTAAGTTAGGGATATTCCAATTAAACGAGTACTGAAATACGTTTCTAGTGAATTTCCTTCGTGGATGGCGTGTAGTCGCACCGGCATCATGCGGCACCCTGTGAAGAAACAACACGGCGATTGTCGTGCCGATGGTGCGCGTCTAATGAATGCACAGATGTTTAAGAAACGTACCTTGTATTTATGCATTCAGGCGTTTATGACTAGTTTAATGATGAGCTTGTAAGTTAGGGATATTCCAATTAAGCGAGTACTGAAATACGTTTCTAGTGAATTTCCTTCGTGGATGGCGTGCTGTCGTAGCAGCATCATGCGGCACTCTGTGAAGAAACAACACTCAATGTACGGTGATTGTCTTGCCGATGGCGCGCGTCTCATGAATGCGCAGATGTTTAAGAAACGTACCTTGGATTTATGCATTCAGGCACTTCTGAATAGCCTAATGATGAGCTTGTAAGTTAAGGATATTCCAATTAAGCTAGTACTGAAATACGTTTCTGGTGAATTTCCTTCGTGGATGGCGTGTAGTCGCACCGGCATCATGCAGCACCCTGTGAAGAAACAACACGGCGATTTTCTTGCCGATGGCGCGAGTCTAATGAATGCACAGATGTCTAACAAACGCACCTGGGATTTATGCATTCAGGCGTTTATGAATAATTTAATGATGAGCTTGTAAGTTAAGGATATTCCAATTAAGCGAGTACTGAAATACGTTTGTGGTGAATTTCCTTCGTGAATGGCGTGTAGTCGCACAGGCATCATGCGGCACCCTGTGAAGAAACAACACGGCGATTGTCTTGCCGATGGCGCGCGTCTAATGACTGCACAGGTGTTTAAGAAACGTACCTTGTATTTATGCATTCAGGCGTTTATGACTAGTTTAAAGATGAGCTTGTAAGTTAGGGATATTCCAATTAAGCGAGTACTGAAATACGTTTCTAGTGAATTTCCTTCGTGGATGGCGTGTAGTTGCACCGGCATCATGCGGCACCCTGTGAAGAAACAACACGGCGATTGTCTTGCCGATGGTGCGCGTCTAATGATTATACAGATGTTTAAGAAACGTACCCGGGATTTATGCATTCGAGCGTTTATGAATAGTTTAATGATGAGCTTGTATGTTAGGGGTATACCAATTAAGCGAGTACTGAACTACGTTTCTGGTGAATTTCCTTCGTGGATGGCGTGTAGTCGCAGCGGCATCATGCGGCACCCTGTGAAGAAACAACACGGCGATTGTTTTGCTGATGGTGCGCGTCTAATGAATGCACAGATGTATAAGAAACGTACCTTGTATTTATGCATTCAGGAGTTTATGACTAGTTTATTGATGAGCTTGTAAGTTAGGGATATTCCAATTAGGCGAGTACTGAAATACGTTTCTGGTGAATTTCCTTCGTGGAGGGCGTGTAGTCGCACCGGCATCATGCGGCACCCTGTGAAGAAACAATACGGCGATTGTCTTGCCGATGGTGCGCGTCTAATGAATGCAGAGATGTTTAAGAAATGTACCTGGGATTTATGCATTCGAGCGTTTATGAATAATTTAATGATGAGCTTGTAAGTTAGGGGTATTCCAAATAAGCGAGTACTGAACTACGTTTCTGGTGAATTTCCTTCGTGTATGGCGTGTAGTCGCAGCGGCATCATGCGGCACCCTGTGAAGAAACAACACGGCGATTGTCTTGCTGATGGTGCGCGTCTAATGAATGCACAGATGTATAAGAAACGTACCTTGTATTTATGCATTCAGGTGTTTATGACTAGTTTATTGATGAGCTTGCAAGTAAGGGATATTCCATTTAAGCGAGTAATGAAATACGGTTCTAGTGAATTTCCTTCGTGGATGGCGTGTAGTCGCAGCGGCATCATGCGGCACCCTGTGAAGAAACAACACGGCGATTGTGTTGTTGATGGTGCGTGTCTAATGAATGCACAGATGTTTAAGAAACGTACCTTCTATTTATGCATTCAGGCGTTTATGACTAGTTTATTGATGAGCTTCTAAGTTAGGGATATTCCAATTAAGCGAGTAATGAAATACGTTTCTAGTGAATTTCCTTCGTGGATGGCGTGTAGTCGCACCGGCATCATGCGGCACCCTGTGAAGAAACAACACGGCGATTATTTTGCCGATGGTGCGCGTCCAATGAAATCACAGATGTTTAAGAAACGTACCTTGTATTTATGCATTAAGGCGTTTATGACTAGTTTATTGATGAGCTTGTAAGTTATGGATATTCCAATTAAGCGAGTAATGAAATACGGTTCTAGTGAATTTCCTTCGTGGATGGCGTGTAGTCGCAGCGGCATCATGCGGCACCCTGTGAAGAAACAACACGGCGATTGTCTTGCCGATGGTGCGCGTCTAATGAATGCACAGATGTTTAAGAAACGTACCTTGTATTTATGCATTCAGGCGTTTATCACTAGTTTATTAATGAGCTTGTAAGTTAGGGATATTCCTATTAAGCGAGTAATGAAATACGTTTCTAGTGAATTTCCTTCGTGGATGGCGTATAGTCGCAGCGGCATCATGCGGCACCCTGTGAAGAAACAACACGGTGATTGTCTTGCCGATGATGCGCGTCTAATGAATGCACAGATGTTTAAGAAACGTACCTTGTATTTATGCATTCAGGCGTTTATGACTGGTTTATTGATGAGCTTGTAAGTAAGGGATATTCCATTTAAGCGAGTAATGAAATACGGTTCTAGTGAATTTCCTTCGTGGATGGCGTGTAGTCGCAGCGGCATCATGCGGCACCCTGTGAAGAAACAACACGGCGATTGTGTTGTTGATGGTGCGTGTCTAATGAATGCACAGATGTTTAAGAAACGTACCTTCTATTTATGCATTCAGGCGTTTATGACTAGTTTATTGATGAGCTTCTAAGTTAGGGATATTCCAATTAAGCGAGTAATGAAATACGTTTCTAGTGAATTTCCTTCGTGGATGGCGTGTAGTCGCACCGGCATCATGCGGCACCCTGTGAAGAAACAACACGGCGATTATTTTGCCGATGGTGCGCGTCCAATGAAATCACAGATGTTTAAGAAACGTACCTTGTATTTATGCATTAAGGCGTTTATGACTAGTTTATTGATGAGCTTGTAAGTTATGGATATTCCAATTAAGCGAGTAATGAAACACGTTTCTAGTGAATTTCCTTCGTGGATGGCGTGTAGTCGCACTGGCATCATGCGGCACCCTGTGAAGAAACAACACGGCGATTGTCTTGCTGATGGTGCGCGTCTAATGAATGCACAGATGTATAAGAAACGTACCTTGTATTTATGCATTCAGGCGTTTATGACTAGTTTAATGATGAGCTTGTAAGTTAGGGATGTTCCAATTAAGCGAGTAATGAAATACGTTTCTGGTGAATTTCCTTCGTGGATGGCGTGTAGTCGCACCTGCATCATGCGGCACCCTGTGAAGAAACAACACGACGATTGTCTTGCCTATGATGCGCGTCTAATGAATGCACAGATGTTTAAGAAACGTACCTGGGATTTATGCATTCGAGCGTTTATGAATAGTTTAATGACGAGTCTGTAAGTTAGGGGTATTCCAATTAAGCGAGTACTGAACTACGTTTTTGGTGAATTTCCTTCGAGGATGGCGTGTAGTCGCACCGGCATCATGCGGCACCCTGTGAAGAAACAACACGGCGATTGTCTTCCCGATGGCGCGCGTCCAATGAATGCACAGATGTTTAAGAAACGTACCTTTGATTTATGCATTCAGGCGTTTATGACTAGTTTAATGATGAGCTTGTAAGATAGGGATATTCCAATTAGGCGAGTACTGAAATACGTTTCTAGTGAATTTCCTTCGTGGATGGCGTGTAGTCGCACCGGCATCATGCGGCACCCTGTGAAGAAACAACACGGCGATTGTCTTGCCGATGGTGCGCGTCTAATGAATGCACAGATGTTTAAGAAACGTACCTTGTATTTATGCATTCAGGCGTTTATGACTAGTTTAATGATGAGCTTGTAAGTTAGGGATATTCCAATTAAGCGAGTACTGAAATACGTTTCTAGTGAATTTCCTTCGTGGATGGCGTGTAGTCGCAGCGGCATCATGCGGCACCCTGTGAAGAAACAACACGGCGATTGTCTTGCTGATTGTGCGCGTCTAATGAATGCACAGATGTATAAGAAACGTACCTTGTATTTATGCATTCAGGCGGTTATGACTTGTTTAATGATGACCTTGTAAGTTAGGGATATTCCAATTAGGGAGTAATGAAATACGTTTCTGGTGAATTTCCTTCGTGGATGGCGTGTAGTCGCACCGGCATCATGCGGCACCCTGTGAAGAAACAACACGGCGATTGTCTTGCCGATGGTGCGCGTCTAATGAATGCACATATGTTTAAGAAACGTACCTTGTATTTATGCATTCAGGCGTTTATGACTAGTTTAATGATGAGCTTGTAAGATAGGAATATTCCAATTAAGCGAGTACTGAAATACGTTTCTAGTGAATTTCCTTCGTGGATGGCGTGTAGTCGCAGCGGCATCATGCGGCACCCTGTGAAGAAACAACACGGCGATTGTCTTGCCGATGGTGCGCGTCTAATGAATGCACAGATGTTTAAGAAACGTACCTTGTATTTATGCATTCAGGCGTTTATGACTAGTTTATTGATGAGCTTGTAAGTTAGGGATATTCCAATTAAGCGAGTAATGAAATACGTTTCTAGTGAATTTCCTTCGTGGATGGCGTATAGTCGCAGCGGCATCATGCGGCACCCTGTGAAGAAACAACACGGTGATTGTCTTGCCGATGATGCGCGTCTAATGAATGCACAGATGTTTAAGAAACGTACCTTGTATTTATGCATTCAGGCGTTTATGACTGGTTTATTGATGAGCTTGTAAGTAAGGGATATTCCATTTAAGCGAGTAATGAAATACGGTTCTAGTGAATTTCCTTCGTGGATGGCGTGTAGTCGCAGAGGCATCATGCGGCACCCTGTGAAGAAACAACACGGCGATTGTGTTGTTGATGGTGCGTGTCTAATGAATGCACAGATGTTTAAGAAACGTACCTTCTATTTATGCATTCAGGCGTTTATGACTAGTTTATTGATGAGCTTCTAAGTTAGGGATATTCCAATTAAGCGAGTAATGAAATACGTTTCTAGTGAATTTCCTTCGTGGATGGCGTGTAGTCGCACCGGCATCATGCGGCACCCTGTGAAGAAACAACACGGCGATTATTTTGCCGATGGTGCGCGTCCAATGAAATCACAGATGTTTAAGAAACGTACCTTGTATTTATGCATTAAGGCGTTTATGACTAGTTTATTGATGAGCTTGTAAGTTAGGGATGTTCCAATTAAGCGAGTAATGAAATACGTTTCTGGTGAATTTCCTTCGTGGATGGCGTGTAGTCGCACCTGCATCATGCGGCACCCTGTGAAGAAACAACACGGCGATTGTCTTGCCTATGGTGCGCGTCTAATGAATGCACAGATGTGTAAGAAACGTACCTGGGATTTATGCATTCGAGCGTTTATGAATAGTTTAATGATGAGTCTGTAAGTTAGGGGTATTCCAATTAAGCGAGTACTGAACTACGTTTTTGGTGAATTTCCTTCGAGGATGGCGTGTAGTCGCACCGGCATCATGCGGCACCCTGTGAAGAAACAACACGGCGATTGTCTTGCCGATGGCGCGCGTCCAATGAATGCACAGATGTTTAAGAAACGTACCTTTGATTTATGCATTCAGGCGTTTATGACTAGTTTAATGATGAGCTTGTAAGATAGGGATATTCCAATTAGGCGAGTACTGAAATACGTTTCTAGTGAATTTCCTTCGTGGATGGCGTGTAGTCGCACCGGCATCATGCGGCACCCTGTGAAGAAACAACACGGCGATTGTCTTGCCGATGGTGCGCGTCTAATGAATGCACAGATGTTTAAGAAACGTACCTTGTATTTATGCATTCAGGCGTTTATGACTAGTTTAATGATGAGATTGTAAGTTAGGGATATTCCAATTAAGCGAGTACTGAAATACGTTTCTAGTGAATTTCCTTCGTGGATGGCGTGTAGTCGCAGCGGCATCATGCGGCACCCTGTGAAGAAACAACACGGCGATTGTCTTGCTGATTGTGCGCGTCTAATGAATGCACAGATGTATAAGAAACGTACCTTGTATTTATGCATTCAGGCGGTTATGACTTGTTTAATGATGACCTTGTAAGTTAGGGATATTCCAATTAGGGAGTAATGAAATACGTTTCTGGTGAATTTCCTTCGTGGATGGCGTGTAGTCGCACCGGCATCATGCGGCACCCTGTGAAGAAACAACACGGCGATTGTCTTGCCGATGGTGCGCGTCTAATGAATGCACATATGTTTAAGAAACGTACCTTGTATTTATGCATTCAGGCGTTTATGACTAGTTTAATGATGAGCTTGTAAGTTAGGAATATTCCAATTAAGCGAGTACTGAAATACGTTTCTAGTGAATTTCCTTCGTGGATGGCGTGTAGTCGCAGCGGCATCATGCGGCACCCTGTGAAGAAACAACACGGCGATTGTCTTGCCGATGGTGCGCGTCTAATGAATGCACAGATGTTTAAGAAACGTACCTTGTATTTATGCATTCAGGCGTTTATGACTAGTTTATTGATGAGCTTGTAAGTTAGGGATATTCCAATTAAGCGAGTAATGAAATACGTTTCTAGTGAATTTCCTTCGTGGATGGCGTATAGTCGCAGCGGCATCATGCGGCACCCTGTGAAGAAACAACACGGTGATTGTCTTGCCGATGATGCGCGTCTAATGAATGCACAGATGTTTAAGAAACGTACCTTGTATTTATGCATTCAGGCGTTTATGACTGGTTTATTGATGAGCTTGTAAGTAAGGGATATTCCATTTAAGCGAGTAATGAAATACGGTTCTAGTGAATTTCCTTCGTGGATGGCGTGTAGTCGCAGCGGCATCATGCGGCACCCTGTGAAGAAACAACACGGCGATTGTGTTGTTGATGGTGCGTGTCTAATGAATGCACAGATGTTTAAGAAACGTACCTTCTATTTATGCATTCAGGCGTTTATGACTAGTTTATTGATGAGCTTCTAAGTTAGGGATATTCCAATTAAGCGAGTAATGAAATACGTTTCTAGTGAATTTCCTTCGTGGATGGCGTGTAGTCGTACCGGCATCATGCGGCACCCTGTGAAGAAACAACACGGCGATTATTTTGCCGATGGTGCGCGTCCAATGAAATCACAGATGTTTAAGAAACGTACCTTGTATTTATGCATTAAGGCGGTTATGACTAGTTTATTGATGAGCTTGTAAGTTATGGATATTCCAATTAAGCGAGTAATGAAACACGTTTCTAGTGAATTTCCTTCGTGGATGGCGTGTAGTCGCACTGGCATCATGCGGCACCCTGTGAAGAAACAACACGGCGATTGTCTTGCTGATGGTGCGCGTCTAATGAATGCACAGATGTATAAGAAACGTACCTTGTATTTATGCATTCAGGCGTTTATGACTAGTTTAATGATGAGCTTGTAAGTTAGGGATGTTCCAATTAAGCGAGTAATGAAATACGTTTCTGGTGAATTTCCTTCGTGGATGGCGTGTAGTCGCACCTGCATCATGCGGCACCCTGTGAAGAAACAACACGGCGATTGTCTTGCTGATGGTGCGCGTCTAATGAATGCACAGATGTATAAGAAACGTACCTTGTATTTATGCATTCAGGCGTTTATGACTAGTTTAATGATGAGCTTGTAAGTTAGGGATGTTCCAATTAAGCGAGTAATGAAATACGTTTCTGGTGAATTTCCTTCGTGGATGGCGTGTAGTCGCACCTGCATCATGCGGCACCCTGTGAAGAAACAACACGGCGATTGTCTTGCCGATTGTGCGCGTCTAATGAATGCACAGATGTATAAGAAACGTACCTTGTATTTATGCATTCAGGCGTTTATGACTAGTTTAATGATGAGCTTGTAAGTTAGGAATATTCCAATTAAGCGAGTACTGAAATACGTTTCTAGTGAATTTCCTTCGTGGATGGCGTGTAGTCGCACTGGCATCATGCGGCACCCTGTGAAGAAACAACACGGCGATTGTCTTGCTGATGGTGCGCGTCTAATGAATGCACAGATGTTTAAGAAACGTACCTGGGATTTATGCATTCGAGCGTTTATGAATAGTTTAATGATGAGTCTGTAAGTTAGGGGTATTCCAATTAGGCGAGTACTGAACTACGTTTTTGGTGAATTTCCTTCGAGGATGGCGTGTAGTCGCACCGGCATCATGCGGCACCCTGTGAAGAAACAACACGGCGATTGTCTTGCCGATGGCGCGCGTCCAATGAATGCACGGATGTTTAAGAAACGTACCTTGTATTTATGCATTCAGGCGTTTATGACTAGTTTAATGATGAGCTTGTAAGTTAGGGATATTCCAATTAGGCGAGTACTGAAATACGTTTCTAGTGAATTTCCTTCGTGGATGGCGTGTAGTCGCAGCGGCATCATGCGGCACCCTGTGAAGAAACAACACGGCGATTGTCTTGCTGATTGTGCGCGTCTAATGAATGCACAGATGTATAAGAAACGTACCTTGTATTTATGCATTCAGGCGGTTATGACTTGTTTAATGATGAGCTTGTAAGTTAGGGATATTCCAATTAGGGAGTAATGAAATACGTTTCTGGTGAATTTCCTTCGTGGATGGCGTGTAGTCGCACCGGCATCATGCGGCACTCTGTGAAGAAACAACACGGCGATTGTCTTGCCGATGGTGCGCGTCTAATGAATGCACAGATGTTTAAGAAACGTACCTGGGATTTATGCATTCGAGCATTTATGAATTGTTTAATGATGAGCTTGTAAGTTAGGGGTATTACAATTAAGCGAGTACTGAACTACGTTTCTGTTGAATTTCCTTCGTGGATGGCGTGTAGTCGCAGCGGCATCATGCGGCACCCTGTGAAGAAACAACACGGCGATTGTTTTGCTGATGGTGCGCGTCTAATGAATGCACAGGTGTATAAGAAACGTACCTTGTATTTATGCATTCAGGAGTTTATGACTAGTTTATTGATGAGCTTGTAAGTTAGGGATATTCCAATTAGGCGAGTACTGAAATACGTTTCTGGTGAATTTCCTTCGTGGATGGCGTGTAGTCGCACCGGCATCATGCGGCACCCTGTGAAGAAACAATACGGCGATTGTCTTGCCGATGGTGCGCGTCTAATGAATGCAGAGATGTTTAAGAAACGTACCTGGGATTTATGCATTCGAGCGTTTATGAATAATTTATAGATGAGCTTGTAAGTAAGGGATATTCCATTTAAGCGAGTAATGAAATACGGTTCTAGTGAATTTCCTTCGTGGATGGCGTGTAGTCGCAGCGGCATCATGCGGCACCCTGTGAAGAAACAACACGGCGATTGTGTTGTTGATGGTGCGTGTCTAATGAATGCACAGATGTTTAAGAAACGTGCCTTCTATTTATGCATTCAGGCGTTTATGACTAGTTTATTGATGAGCTTCTAAGTTAGGGATATTCCAATTAAGCGAGTAATGAAATACGTTTCTAGTGAATTTCCTTCGTGGATGGCGTGTAGTCGCACCGGCATCATGCGGCACCCTGTGAAGAAACAACACGGCGATTATTTTGCCGATGGTGCGCGTCCAATGAAATCACAGATGTTTAAGAAACGTACCTTGTATTTATGCATTAAGGCGTTTATGACTAGTTTATTGATGAGCTTGTAAGTTATGGATATTCCAATTAAGCGAGTAATGAAACACGTTTCTAGTGAATTTCCTTCGTGGATGGCGTGTAGTCGCACTGGCATCATGCGGCACCCTGTGAAGAAACAACACGGCGATTGTCTTGCTGATGGTGCGCGTCTAATGAATGCACAGATGTATAAGAAACGTACCTTGTATTTATGCATTCAGGCGTTTATGACTAGTTTAATGATGAGCTTCTAAGTTAGGGATATTCCAATTAAGCGAGTAATGAAATACGTTTCTAGTGAATTTCCTTCGTGGATGGCGTGTAGTCGCACCGGCATCATGCGGCACCCTGTGAAGAAACAACACGGCGATTATTTTGCCGATGGTGCGCGTCCAATGAAATCACAGATGTTTAAGAAACGTACCTTGTATTTATGCATTAGGGCGTTTATGACTAATTTATTGATGAGCTTGTAAGTTATGGATATTGCAATTAAGCGAGTAATGAAACACGTTTCTAGTGAATTTCCTTCGTGGATGGCGTGTAGTCGCACTGGCATCATGCGGCACCCTGTGAAGAAACAACACGGCGATTGTCTTGCTGATGGTGCGCGTCTAATGAATGCACAGATGTATAAGAAACGTACCTTGTATTTATGCATTCAGGCGTTTATGACTAGTTTAATGATGAGCTTGTAAGTTAGGGATGTTCCAATTAAGCGAGTAATGAAATACGTTTCTGGTGAATTTCCTTCGTGGATGGCGTGTAGTCGCACCTGCATCATGCGGCACCCTGTGAAGAAACAACACGGCGATTGTCTTGCCGATTGTGCGCGTCTAATGAATGCACAGATGTATAAGAAACGTACCTTGTATTTATGCATTCAGGCGTTTATGACTAGTTTAATGATGAGCTTGTAAGTTAGGAATATTCCAATTAAGCGAGTACTGAAATACGTTTCTAGTGAATTTCCTTCGTGGATGGCGTGTAGTCGCACTGGCATCATGCGGCACCCTGTGAAGAAACAACACGGCGATTGTCTTGCTGATGGTGCGCGTCTAATGAATGCACAGATGTTTAAGAAACGTACCTGGGATTTATGCATTCGAGCGTTTATGACTAGTTTAATGATGAGCTTGTAAGTTAGGGATATTCCAATTAAGCGAGTACTGAAATACGTTTCTAGTGAATTTCCTTCGTGGATGGCGTGTAGTCGCAGCGGCATCATGCGGCACCCTGTGAAGAAACAACACGGCGATTGTCTTGCTGATTGTGCGCGTCTAATGAATGCACAGATGTATAAGAAACGTACCTTGTATTTATGCATTCAGGCGGTTATGACTTGTTTAATGATGAGCTTGTAAGTTAGGGATATTCCAATTAGGGAGTAATGAAATACGTTTCTGGTGAATTTCCTTCGTGGATGGCGTGTAGTCGCACCGGCATCATGCGGCACTCTGTGAAGAAACAACACGGCGATTGTCTTGCCGATGGTGCGCGTCTAATGAATGCACAGATGTTTAAGAAACGTACCTGGGATTTATGCATTCGAGCATTTATGAATTGTTTAATGATGAGCTTGTAAGTTAGGGGTATTACAATTAAGCGAGTACTGAACTACGTTTCTGTTGAATTTCCTTCGTGGATGGCGTGTAGTCGCAGCGGCATCATGCGGCACCCTGTGAAGAAACAACACGGCGATTGTTTTGCTGATGGTGCGCGTCTAATGAATGCACAGGTGTATAAGAAACGTACCTTGTATTTATGCATTCAGGAGTTTATGACTAGTTTATTGATGAGCTTGTAAGTTAGGAATATTCCAATTAGGCGAGTACTGAAATACGTTTCTGGTGAATTTCCTTCGTGGATGGCGTGTAGTCGCACCGGCATCATGCGGCACCCTGTGAAGAAACAATACGGCGATTGTCTTGCCGATGGTGCGCGTCTAATGAATGCAGAGATGTTTAAGAAACGTACCTGGGATTTATGCATTGGAGCGTTTATGAATAATTTAATGATGAGCTTGTAAGTAAGGGATATTCCATTTAAGCGAGTAATGAAATACGGTTCTAGTGAATTTCCTTCGTGGATGGCGTGTAGTCGCAGCGGCATCATGCGGCACCCTGTGAAGAAACAACACGGCGATTGTGTTGTTGATGGTGCGTGTCTAATGAATGCACAGATGTTTAAGAAACGTACCTTCTATTTATGCATTCAGGCGTTTATGACTAGTTTATTGATGAGCTTCTAAGTTAGGGATATTCCAATTAAGCGAGTAATGAAATACGTTTCTAGTGAATTTCCTTCGTGGATGGCGTGTAGTCGCACCGGCATCATGCGGCACCCTGTGAAGAAACAACACGGCGATTATTTTGCCGATGGTGCGCGTCCAATGAAATCACAGATGTTTAAGAAACGTACCTTGTATTTATGCATTAAGGCGTTTATGACTAGTTTATTGATGAGCTTGTAAGTTATGGATATTCCAATTAAGCGAGTAATGAAACACGTTTCTAGTGAATTTCCTTCGTGGATGGCGTGTAGTCGCACTGGCATCATGCGGCACCCTGTGAAGAAACAACACGGCGATTGTCTTGCTGATGGTGCGCGTCTAATGAATGCACAGATGTATAAGAAACGTACCTTGTATTTATGCATTCAGGCGTTTATGACTAGTTTAATGATGAGCTTCTAAGTTAGGGATATTCCAATTAAGCGAGTAATGAAATACGTTTCTAGTGAATTTCCTTCGTGGATGGCGTGTAGTCGCACCGGCATCATGCGGCACCCTGTGAAGAAACAACACGGCGATTATTTTGCCGATGGTGCGCGTCCAATGAAATCACAGATGTTTAAGAAACGTACCTTGTATTTATGCATTAAGGCGTTTATGACTAGTTTATTGATGAGCTTGTAAGTTATGGATATTGCAATTAAGCGAGTAATGAAACACGTTTCTAGTGAATTTCCTTCGTGGATGGCGTGTAGTCGCACTGGCATCATGCGGCACCCTGTGAAGAAACAACACGGCGATTGTCTTGCTGATGGTGCGCGTCTAATGAATGCACAGATGTATAAGAAACGTACCTTGTATTTATGCATTCGAGCGTTTATGAATAGTTTAATGATGAGTCTGTAAGTTAGGGGTATTCCAATTAAGCGAGTACTGAACTACGTTTTTGGTGAATTTCCTTCGAGGATGGCGTGTAGTCGCACCGGCATCATGCGGCACCCTGTGAAGAAACAACACGGCGATTGTCTTGCCGATGGCGCGCGTCCAATGAATGCACAGATGTTTAGGAAACGTACCTTTGATTTATGCATTCAGGCGTTTATGACTAGTTTAATGATGAGCTTGTAAGATAGGGATATTCCAATTAGGCGAGTACTGAAATACGTTTCTAGTGAATTTCCTTCGTGGATGGCGTGTAGTCGCACCGGCATCATGCGGCACCCTGTGAAGAAACAACACGGCGATTGTCTTGCCGATGGTGCGCGTCTAATGAATGCACAGATGTTTAAGAAACGTACCTTGTATTTATGCATTCAGGCGTTTATGACTAGTTTAATGATGAGCTTGTAAGTTAGGGATATTCCAATTAAGCGAGTACTGAAATACGTTTCTAGTGAATTTCCTTCGTGGATGGCGTGTAGTCGCAGCGGCATCATGCGGCACCCTGTGAAGAAACAACACGGCGATTGTCTTGCTGATTGTGCGCGTCTAATGAATGCACAGATGTATAAGAAACATACCTTGTATTTATGCATTCAGGCGGTTATGACTTGTTTAATGATGACCTTGTAAGTTAGGGATATTCCAATTAGGGAGTAATGAAATACGTTTCTGGTGAATTTCCTTCGTGGATGGCGTGTAGTCGCACCGGCATCATGCGGCACCCTGTGAAGAAACAACACGGCGATTGTCTTGCCGATGGTGCGCGTCTAATGAATGCACATATGTTTAAGAAACGTACCTTGTATTTATGCATTCAGGCGTTTATGACTAGTTTAATGATGAGCTTGTAAGTTAGGAATATTCCAATTAAGCGAGTACTGAAATACGTTTCTAGTGAATTTCCTTCGTGGATGGCGTGTAGTCGCAGCGGCATCATGCGGCACCCTGTGAAGAAACAACACGGCGATTGTCTTGCCGATGGTGCGCGTCTAATGAATGCACAGATGTTTAAGAAACGTACCTTGTATTTATGCATTCAGGCGTTTATGACTAGTTTTTTGATGAGCTTGTAAGTTAGGGATATTCCAATTAAGCGAGTAATGAAATACGTTTCTAGTGAATTTCCTTCGTGGATGGCGTATAGTCGCAGCGGCATCATGCGGCACCCTGTGAAGAAACAACACGGTGATTGTCTTGCCGATGATGCGCGTCTAATGAATGCACAGATGTTTAAGAAACGTACCTTGTATTTATGCATTCAGGCGTTTATGACTGGTTTATTGATGAGCTTGTAAGTAAGGGATATTCCATTTAAGCGAGTAATGAAATACGGTTCTAGTGAATTTCCTTCGTGGATGGCGTGTAGTCGCAGCGGCATCATGCGGCACCCTGTGAAGAAACAACACGGCGATTGTGTTGTTGATGGTGCGTGTCTAATGAATGCACAGATGTTTAAGAAACGTACCTTCTATTTATGCATTCAGGCGTTTATGACTAGTTTATTGATGAGCTTCTAAGTTAGGGATATTCCAATTAAGCGAGTAATGAAATACGTTTCTAGTGAATTTCCTTCGTGGATGGCGTGTAGTCGCACCGGCATCATGCGGCACCCTGTGAAGAAACAACACGGCGATTATTTTGCCGATGGTGCGCGTCCAATGAAATCACACATGTTTAAGAAACGTACCTTGTATTTATGCATTAAGGCGTTTATGACTAGTTTATTGATGAGCTTGTAAGTTATGGATATTCCAATTAAGCGAGTAATGAAACACGTTTCTAGTGAATTTCCTTCGTGGATGGCGTGTAGTCGCACTGGCATCATGCGGCACCCTGTGAAGAAACAACACGGCGATTGTCTTGCTGATGGTGCGCGTCTAATGAATGCACAGATGTATAAGAAACGTACCTTGTATTTATGCATTCAGGCGTTTATGACTAGTTTAATGATGAGCTTGTAAGTTAGGGATGTTCCAATTAAGCGAGTAATGAAATACGTTTCTGGTGAATTTCCTTCGTGGATGGCGTGTAGTCGCACCTGCATCATGCGGCACCCTGTGAAGAAACAACACGGCGATTGTCTTGCCGATTGTGCGCGTCTAATGAATGCACAGATGTATAAGAAACGTACCTTGTATTTATGCATTCAGGCGTTTATGACTAGTTTAATGATGAGCTTGTAAGTTAGGAATATTCCAATTAAGCGAGTACTGAAATACGTTTCTAGTGAATTTCCTTCGTGGATGGCGTGTAGTCGCACTGGCATCATGCGGCACCCTGTGAAGAAACAACACGGCGATTGTCTTGCTGATGGTGCGCGTGTAATGAATGCACAGATGTTTAAGAAACGTACCTGGGATTTATGCATTCGAGCGTTTATGAATATTTTAATGATGAGTCTGTAAGTTAGGGGTATTCCAATTAAGCGAGTACTGAACTACGTTTTTGGTGAATTTCCTTCGAGGATGGCGTGTAGTCGCACCGGCATCATGCGGCACCCTGTGAAGAAACAACACGGCGATTGTCTTGCCGATGGCGCGCGTCCAATGAATGCACAGATGTTTAAGAAACGTACCTTGTATTTATGCATTCAGGCGTTTATGACTAGTTTAATGATGAGCTTGTAAGTTAGGGATATTCCAATTAAGCGAGTACTGAAATACATTTCTAGTGAATTTCCTTCGTGGATGGCGTGTAGTCGCAGCGGCATCATGCGGCACCCTGTGAAGAAACAACACGGC
The DNA here is from genome assembly GCF_052857255.1 of Amblyomma americanum. Classification (NCBI taxonomy): domain Eukaryota; kingdom Metazoa; phylum Arthropoda; class Arachnida; order Ixodida; family Ixodidae; genus Amblyomma; species Amblyomma americanum. Next base: position 36,622,767 of record NC_135505.1, read on the forward strand.
GATTGTCTTGCCGATGGTGCGCGTCTAATGAATGCACATATGTTTAAGAAACGTACCTTGTATTTATGCATTCAGGCGTTTATGACTAGTTTAATGATGAGCTTGTAAGTTAGGAATATTCCAATTAAGCGAGTACTGAAATACGTTTCTAGTGAATTTCCTTCGTGGATGGCGTGTAGTCGCAGCGGCATCATGCGGCACCCTGTGAAGAAACAACACGGCGATTGTCTTGCCGATGGTGCGCGTCTAATGAATGCACAGATGTTTAAGAAACGTACCTTGTATTTATGCATTCAGGCGTTTATGACTAGTTTATTGATGAGCTTGTAAGTTAGGGATATTCCAATTAAGCGAGTAATGAAATACGTTTCTAGTGAATTTCCTTCGTGGATGGCGTATAGTCGCAGCGGCATCATGCGGCACCCTGTGAAGAAACAACACGGTGATTGTCTTGCCGATGATGCGCGTCTAATGAATGCACAGATGTTTAAGAAACGTACCTTGTATTTATGCATTCAGGCGTTTATGACTGGTTTATTGATGAGCTTGTAAGTAAGGGATATTCCATTTAAGCGAGTAATGAAATACGGTTCTAGTGAATTTCCTTCGTGGATGGCGTGTAGTCGCACCGGCATCATGCGGCACCCTGTGAAGAAACAATACGGCGATTGTCTTGCCGATGGTGCGCGTCTAATGAATGCAGAGATGTTTAAGAAACGTACCTGGGATTTATGCATTCGAGCGTTTATGAATAATTTAATGATGAGCTTGTAAGTAAGGGATATTCCATTTAAGCGAGTAATGAAATACGGTTCTAGTGAATTTCCTTCGTGGATGGCGTGTAGTCGCAGCGGCATCATGCGGCACCCTGTGAAGAAACAACACGGCGATTGTGTTGTTGATGGTGCGTGTCTAATGAATGCACAGATGTTTAAGAAACGTACCTTCTATTTATGCATTCAGGCGTTTATGACTAGTTTATTGATGAGCTTCTAAGTTAGGGATATTCCAATTAAGCGAGTAATGAAATACGTTTCTAGTGAATTTCCTTCGTGGATGGCGTGTAGTCGCACCGGCATCAAGCGGCACCCTGTGAAGAAACAACACGGCGATTATTTTGCCGATGGTGCGCGTCCAATGAAATCACAGATGTTTAAGAAACGTACCTTGTATTTATGCATTAAGGCGTTTATGACTAGTTTATTGATGAGCTTGTAAGTTATGGATATTCCAATTAAGCGAGTAATGAAACACGTTTCTAGTGAATTTCCTTCGTGGATGGCGTGTAGTCGCACTGGCATCATGCGGCACCCTGTGAAGAAACAACACGGCGATTGTCTTGCTGATGGTGCGCGTCTAATGAATGCACAGATGTATAAGAAACGTACCTTGTATTTATGCATTCAGGCGTTTATGACTAGATAATGATGAGCTTGTAAGTTAGGGATGTTCCAATTAAGCGAGTAATGAAATACGTTTCTGGTGAATTTCCTTCGTGGATGGCGTGTAGTCGCACCTGCATCATGCGGCACCCTGTGAAGAAACAACACGGCGATTGTCTTGCCTATGGTGCGCGTCTAATGAATGCACAGATGTTTAAGAAACGTACCTGGGATTTATGCATTCGAGCGTTTATGAATAGTTTAATGATGAGTCTGTAAGTTAGGGGTATTCCAATTAAGCGAGTACTGAACTACGTTTTTGGTGAATTTCCTTCGAGGATGGCGTGTAATCGCACCGGCATCATGCGGCACCATGTGAAGAAACAACACGGCGATTGTCTTGCCGATGGCGCGCGTCCAATGAATGCACAGATGTTTAAGAAACGTACCTTTGATTTATGCATTCAGGCGTTTATGACTAGTTTAATGATGAGCTTGTAAGATAGGGATATTCCAATTAAGCGAGTACTGAAATACGTTTCTAGTGAATTTCCTTCGTGGATGGCGTGTAGTCGCACCGGCATCATGCGGCACCCTGTGAAGAAACAACACGGCGATTGTCTTGCCGATGGTGCGCGTCTAATGAATGCACAGATGTTTAAGAAACGTACCTTGTATTTATGCATTCAGGCGTTTATGACTAGTTTAATGATGAGCTTGTAAGTTAGGGATATTCCAATTAAGCGAGTACTGAAATACGTTTCTAGTGAATTTCCTTCGTGGATGGCGTGTAGTCGCAGCGGCATCATGCGGCACCCTGTGAAGAAACAACACGGCGATTGTCTTGCTGATTGTGCGCGTCTAATGAATGCACAGATGTATAAGAAACGTACCTTGTATTTATGCATTCAGGCGGTTATGACTTGTTTAATGATGAGCTTGTAAGTTAGGGATATTCCAATTAGGGAGTAATGAAATACGTTTCTGGTGAATTTCCTTCGTGGATGGCGTGTAGTCGCACCGGCATCATGCGGCACCCTGTGAAGAAACAACACGGCGATTGTCTTGCCGATGGTGCGCGTCTAATGAATGCACAGATGTTTAAGAAACGTACCTGGGATTTATGCATTCGAGCATTTATGAATTGTTTAATGATGAGCTTGTAAGTTAGGGGTATTCCAATTAAGCGAGTACTGAACTACGTTTCTGTTGAATTTCCTTCGTGGATGGCGTGTAGTCGCAGCGGCATCATGCGGCACCCTGTGAAGAAACAACACGGCGATTGTTTTGCTGATGGTGCGCGTCTAATGAATGCACAGGTGTATAAGAAACGTACCTTGTATTTATGCATTCAGGAGTTTATGACTAGTTTATTGATGAGCTTGTAAGTTAGGGATATTCCAATTAGGCGAGTACTGAAATACGTTTCTGGTGAATTTCCTTCGTGGATGGCGTGTAGTCGCACCGGCATCATGCGGCACCCTGTGAAGAAACAATACGGCGATTGTCTTGCCGATGGTGCGCGTCTAATGAATGCAGAGATGTTTAAGAAACGTACCTGGGATTTATGCATTCGAGCGTTTATGAATAATTTAATGATGAGCTTGTAACTTAGGGGTATTCCAATGGGCGAGTACTGAACTACGTTTCTGGTGAATTTCCTTCGTGGATGGCGTGTAGTCGCAGCGGCATCATGCGGCACCCTGTGAAGAAACAACACGGCGATTGTCTTGCTGATGGTGCGCGTCTAATGAATTCACATATGTATAAGAAACGTACCTTGTATTTGTGCATTCACGCGTTTATGACTAGTTTATTGATAAGCATGTAAGTTAGGGATATTCCAATTAAGCGAGTACTGAAATACGTTTCTGGTGAATTTCCTTCATGGATGGCGTGTAGTCGCACCGGCATCATGCGGCACCCTGTGAAGAAAGAACACGGCGATTGTCTTGCCGATGGTGCGCGTCTAATGAATGCAGAGATGTTTAAGAAACGTACCTTGGATTTATGCATTCAGGCGTTTATGACTAGTTTATTGATGAGCATGTGTGTTAGGGATATTCCAATTAAGCGAGTACTGAAATACGTTTCTAGTGAATTTCCTTCGTGGATGGCGTGTAGTCGCACCGGCATCATGCGGCACCCTGTGAAGAAACAACACGGCGATTGTCTTTCCGATGGTGCGCGTCTAATGAATGCACATGTGTTTAAGAAACGTACCTTGTATTTATGCATTCAGGCGTTTATGACTAGTTTAATGATGAGCTTGTAAGTTAGGGATATTCCAATTAAGCGAGTACTGAAATACGTTTCTAGTGAATTTCCTTCGTGGATGGCGTGTAGTCGTAGCGGCATCATGCGGCACCCTGTGAAGAAACAACACGGCGATTCTCTTGCCGATGGTGCGCGTCTAATGAATGCACAGATGTTTAAGAAACGTACCTTGTATTTATGCATTCAGGCGTTTATGACTAGTTTATTGATGAGCTTGTAAGTTAGAGATATTCCAATTAGGCGAGTAATGAAATACGTTTCTAGTGAATTTCCTTCGTGGATGGCTTATAGTCGCAGCGGCATCATGCGGCACCCTGTGAAGAAACAACACGGCGATTGTCTTGCTGATGGTGCGCGTCTAATGAATGCACAGATGTATAAGAAACGTACCTTGTATTTATGCATTCAGGCGTTTATGACTAGTTTAATGATGAGCTTGTAAGTTAGGGATGTTCCAATTAAGCGAGTAATGAAATACGTTTCTGGTGAATTTCCTTCGTGGATGGCGTGTAGTCGCACCTGCATCATGCGGCACCCTGTGAAGAAACAACACGGCGATTGTCTTGCCTATGGTGCGCGTCTAATGAATGCACAGATGTTTAAGAAACGTACCTGGGATTTATGCATTCGAGCGTTTATGAATAGTTTAATGATGAGTCTGTAAGTTAGGGGTATTCCAATTAAGCGAGTACTGAAATACGTTTCTAGTGAATTTCCTTCGTGGATGGCGTGTAGTCGCACCGGCATCATGCGGCACCCTGTGAAGAAACAACACGGCGATTGTCTTGCCGATGGTGCGCGTCTAATGAATGCACAGATGTTTAAGAAACGTACCTTGTATTTATGCATTCAGGCGTTTATGACTAGTTTAATGATGAGCTTGTAAGTTAGGGATATTCCAATTAAGCGAGTACTGAAATACGTTTCTAGTGAATTTCCTTCGTGGATGGCGTGTAGTCGCAGCGGCATCATGCGGCACCCTGTGAAGAAACAACACGGCGATTGTCTTGCTGATTGTGCGCGCCTATTGAATGCACAGATGTATAAGAAACGTACCTTGTATTTATGCATTCAGGCGGTTATGACTTGTTTAATGATGAGCTTGTAAGTTAGGGATATTCCAATTAAGCGAGTACTGAAATACGTTTCTAGTGAATTTCCTTCGTGGATGGCGTGTAGTCGCAGCGGCATCATGCGGCACCCTGTGAAGAAACAACACGGCGATTGTCTTGCTGATTGTGCGCGTCTATTGAATGCACAGATGTATAAGAAACGTACCTTGTATTTATGCATTCAGGCGTTTATGACTAGTTTAATGATGAGCTTGTAAGATAGGGATATTCCAATTAAGCGAGTACTGAAATACGTTTCTAGTGAATTTCCTTCGTGGATGGCGTGTAGTCGCACCGGCATCATGCGGCACCCTGTGAAGAAACAACACGGCGATTGTCTTGCCGATGGTGCGCGTCTAATGAATGCACAGATGTTTAAGAAACGTACCTTGTATTTATGCATTCAGGCGTTTATGACTAGTTTAATGATGAGCTTGTAAGTTAGGGATATTCCAATTAAGCGAGTACTGAACTACGTTTCTGGTGAATTTCCTTCGTGGATGGCGTGTAGTCGCAGCGGCATCATGCGGCACCCTGTGAAGAAACAACACGGCGATTGTCTTGCTGATTGTGCGCGTCTATTGAATGCACAGATGTATAAGAAACGTACCTTGTATTTATCCATTCAGGCGGTTATGACTTGTTTAATGATGAGCTTGTAAGTTAGGGATATTCCAATTAGGGAGTAATGAATTACGTTTCTGGTGAATTTCCTTCGTGGATGGCGTGTAGTCGCACCGGCATCATGCGGCACCCTGTGAAGAAACAACACGGCGATTGTCTTGCCGATGGTGCGCGTCTAATGAATGCACAGATGTTTAAGAAACGTACCTGGGATTTATGCATTCGAGCATTTATGAATTGTTTATTGATGAGCTTGTAAGTTAGGGGTATTCCAATTAAGCGAGTACTGAACTACGTTTCTGTTGAATTTCCTTCGTGGATGGCGTGTAGTCGCAGCGGCATCATGCGGCACCCTGTGAAGAAACAACACGGCGATTGTTTTGCTGATGGTGCGCGTTTAATGAATGCACAGGTGTATAAGAAACGTACCTTGTATTTATGCATTCAGGAGTTTATGACTAGTTTATTGATGAGCTTGTAAGTTAGGGATATTCCAATTAGGCGAGTACTGAAATACGTTTCTGGTGAATTTCCTTCGTGGATGGCGTGTAGTCGCACCGGCATCATGCGGCACCCTGTGAAGAAACAATACGGCGATTGTCTTGCCGATGGTGCGCGTCTAATGAATGCAGAGATGTTTAAGAAACGTACCTGGGATTTATGCATTCGAGCGTTTATGAATAATTTAATGATGAGCTTGTAACTTAGGGGTATTCCAATGGGCGAGTACTGAACTACGTTTCTGGTGAATTTCCTTCGTGGATGGCGTGTAGTCGCAGCGGCATCATGCGGCACCCTGTGAAGAAACAACACGGCGATTGTCTTGCTGATGGTGCGCGTCTAATGAATTCACATATGTATAAGAAACGTACCTTGTATTTATGCATTCACGCGTTTATGACTAGTTTATTGATAAGCATGTAAGTTAGGGATATTCCAATTAGGCGAGTACTGAAATACGTTTCTGGTGAATTTCCTTCATGGATGGCGTGTAGTCGCACCGGCATCATGCGGCACCCTGTGAAGAATGAACACGGCGATTGTCTTGCCGATGGTGCGCGTCTAATGAATGCAGAGATGTTTAAGAAACGTACCTTGGATTTATGCATTCAGGCGTTTATGACTAGTTTATTGATGAGCATGTAAGTTAGGGACATTCCAATTAAGCGAGTACTGAAATACGTTTCTAGTGAATTTCCTTCGTGGATGGCGTGTAGTCGCACCGGCATCATGCGGCACCCTGTGAAGAAACAACACGGCGATTCTCTTGCCGATGGTGCGCGTCTAATGAATGCACAGATGTTTAAGAAACGTACCTTGTATTTATGCATTCAGGCGTTTATGACTAGTTTATTGATGAGCTTGTAAGTTAGAGATATTCCAATTAAGCGAGTAATGAAATACGTTTCTAGTGAATTTCCTTCGTGGATGGCTTATAGTCGCAGCGGCATCATGCGGCACCCTGTGAAGAAACAACACGGTGATTGTCTTGCCGATGATGCGCGTCTAATGAATGCACAGATGTTTAAGAAAGGTACCTGGTATTTATGCATTCAGGCGTTTATGACTGGTTTATTGATGAGCTTGTAAGTAAGGGATATTCCAATTAAGCGAGTAATGAAATACGGTTCTAGTGAATTTCCTTCGTGGATGGCGTGTAGTCGCAGCGGCATCATGCGGCACCCTGTGAAGAAACAACACGGCGATTGTCTTGCGATGGTGCGCGTCTAATGAATGCACAGATGTTTAAGAAACGTACCTGGGATTTATGCATTCGAGCATTTATGAATTGTTTAATGATGAGCTTGTAAGTTAGGGGTATTCCAATTAAGCGAGTACTGAACTACGTTTCTGTTGAATTTCCTTAGTGGATGGCGTGTAGTCGCAGCGGCATCATGCGGCACCCTGTGAAGAAACAACACGGCGATTGTTTTGCTGATGGTGCGCGTCTAATGAATGCACAGGTGTATAAGAAACGTACCTTGTATATATGCATTCAGGAGTTTATGACTAGTTTATTGATGAGCTTGTAAGTTAGGGATATTCCAATTAGGCGAGTACTGAAATACGTTTCTGGTGAATTTCCTTCGTGAATGGCGTGTAGTCGCACCGGCATCATGCGGCACCCTGTGAAGAAACAATACGGCGATTGTCTTGCCGATGGTGCGCGTCTAATGAATGCAGAGATGTTTAAGAAACGTACCTGGGATTTATGCATTCGAGCGTTTATGAATAATTTAATGATGAGCTTGTAAGTTAGGGGTATTCCAATAAGCGAGTACTGAACTACGTTTCTGGTGAATTTCCTTCGTGGATGGCGTGTAGTCGCAGCGGCATCATGCGGCACCCTGTGAAGAAACAACACGGCGATTGTCTTGCTGTTGGTGCGCGTCTAATGAATTCACATATGTATAAGAAACGTACCTTGTATTTATGCATTCACGCGTTTATGACTAGTTTATTGATAAGCATGTAAGTTAGGGATATTCCAATTAAGCGAGTACTGAAATACGTTTCTGGTGAATTTCCTTCATGGATGGCGTGTAGTCGCACCGGCATCATGCGGCACCCTGTGAAGAAAGAACACGGAGATTGTCTTGCCGATGGTGCGCGTCTAATGAATGCAGAGATGTTTAAGAAACGTACCTTGGATTTATGCATTCAGGCGTTTATGACTAGTTTATTGATGAGCATGTAAGTTAGGGATATTCCAATTAAGCGAGTACTGAAATACGTTTCTAGTGAATTTCCTTCGTGGATGGCGTGTAGTCGCACCGGCATCATGCGGCACCCTGTGAAGAAACAACACGGCGATTGTCTTTCCGATGGTGCGCGTCTAATGAATGCACATGTGTTTAAGAAACGTACCTTGTATTTATGCATTCAGGCGTTTATGACTAGTTTAATGATGAGCTTGTAAGTTAGGGATCTTCCAATTAAGCGAGTACTGAAATACGTTTCTAGTGAATTTCCTTCGTGGATGGCGTGTAGTCGTAGCGGCATCATGCGGCACCCTGTGAAGAAACAACACGGCGATTCTCTTGCCGATGGTGCGCGTCTAATGAATGCACAGATGTTTAAGAAACGTACCTTGTATTTATGCATTCAGGCGTTTATGACTAGTTTATTGATGAGCTTGTAAGTTAGAGATATTCCAATTAAGCGAGTAATGAAATACGTTTCTAGTGAATTTCCTTCGTGGATGGCTTATAGTCGCAGCGGCATCATGCGGCACCCTGTGAAGAAACGACACGGTGATTGTCTTGCCGATGATGCGCGTCTAATGAATGCACAGATGTTTGAGAAACGTACCTGGTATTTATGCATTCAGGCGTTTATGACTGGTTTATTGATGAGCTTGTAAGTAAGGGATATTCCAATTAAGCGAGTAATGAAATACGGTTCTAGTGAATTTCCTTCGTGGATGGCGTGTAGTCGCAGCGGCATCATGCGGCACCCTGTGAAGAAACAACACGGCGATTGTCTTGCGATGGTGCGCGTCTAATGAATGCACAGATGTTTAAGAAACGTACCTTCTATTTATGCATTCAGGCGTTTATGACTAGTTTATTGATGAGCTTCTAAGTTATGGATATTCCAATTAAGCGAGTAATGAAATACGTTTCTAGTGAATTTCCTTCGTGGATGGCGTGTAGTCGCACCGGCATCATGCGGCACCCTGTGAAGAAACAACACGGCGATTGTCTTGCCGATGGTGCGCGTCCAATGAATGCACAGATGTTTAAGAAACGTACCTTGTATTTATGCATTAGGCGTTTATGACTAGTTTATTGATGAGCTTGTAAGTTATGGATATTCCAAATAAGCGAGTACTGAAATACGTTTCTAGTGAAATTCCTTCGTGGATGGCGTGTAGTCGCACCGGCATCATGCGGCACCCTGTGAAGAAACAACACGGCGATTGTCTTGCGATGGTGCGCGTCTAATGAATGCACAGATGTATAAGAAACGTACCTTGTATTTATGCATTCAGGAGTTTATGACTAGTTTAATGATGAGCTTGTAAGTTAGGGATGTTCCAATTAAGCGAGTAATGAAATACGTTTCTGGTGAATTTCCTTCGTGGATGGCGTGTAGTCGCACCTGCATCATGCGGCACCCTGTGAAGAAACAACACGGCGATTGTCTTGCCTATGGTGCGCGTCTAATGAATGCACAGATGTTTAAGAAACGTACCTGGGATTTATGCATTCGAGCGTTTATGAATAGTTTAATGATGAGTCTGTAAGTTAGGGGTATTCCAATTAAGCGAGTGCTGAACTACGTTTCTGGTGAATTTCCTTCGAGGATGGCGTGCAGTCGCACCGGCATCATGCGGCACCCTGTGAAGAAACAACACGGCGATTGTCTTGCCGATGGTGCGCGTCTAATGAATGCAGAGATGTTTAAGAAACGTACCTGGGATTTATGCATTCGAGCGTTTATGAATAATTTAATGATGAGCTTGTAAGTTAGGGGTATTCCAATTAAGCGAGCACTGAACTACGTTTCTGGTGAATTTCCTTCGTGGATGGCGTGTAGTCGCACCGGCATCATGCGGCACCCTGTGAAGAAACAACACGGCGATTGTCTTGCCGATGGTGCGCGTCTAATGAATGCACAGATGTTTAAGAAACGTACCTGGGATTTATGCATTCGAGCATTTATGAATAGTTTAATGATGAGCTTGTAAGTTAAGGGTATTCCAATTAAGCGAGTACTGAACTACGTTTCTGGTGAATTTCCTTCGTGGATGGCGTGTAGTCGCAGCGGCATCATGCGGCACCCTGTGAAGAAACAACACGGCGATTGTCTTGCCGATGGCGCGCGTCTAATGAATGCACAGGTGTTTAAGAAACGTACCCGGGATTTATGCATTCAAGCGTTTATGAATAATTTATTGATGAGCTTGTAAGTTAGGGATATTCCAATTAAGCGAGTACTCAAATACGTTTCTGGTGAATTTCCTTCGTGGATGGCGTGTAGTCGCACCGGCATCATGCGGCACCCTGTGAAGAAAACCCACGGCGATTGTCTTGCCGATGGTGCGCGTCTAATGAATGCACAGATGTTTAAGAAACGTACCTTGTATTTATGCATTCAGGCGTTTATGACTAGTTTAATGATGAGCTTGTAAGTTGGGGATATTCCAATTAAGCGAGTACTGAAATACGTTTCTAGTGAATTTCCTTCGTGGATGGCGTGTAGTCGCACCGGCATCATGCGGCACCCTGTGAAGAAACAACACAGCGATTGTCTTGCTGATGGTGCGCGTCTAATGAATGCACAGATGTATAAGAAACGTACCTTGTATTTATGCATTCAGGCGTTTATGACTAGTTTATTGATGAGCTTGTAAGTTAGGGATATTCCAATTAAGCGAGTACTGAAATACGTTTCTGGTGAATTTCCTTCATGGATGGCGTGTAGTCGTACCGGCATCATGCGGCACCCTATGAAGAAACAACACGGCGATTGTCTTGCCGATGGTGCGCGTCTAATGAATGTAGAGATGTTTAAGAAACGTACCTTGAATTTATGCATTCAGGCGTTTATGACTAGTTTAATGATGAGCTTGTAAGTTAGGGATATTCCAATTAAGCGAGTACTGAAATACGTTTCTAGTGAATTTCCTTCGTGGATGGCGTGTAGTCGCACCGGCATCATGCGGCACCCTGTGAAGAAACAACACGGCGATTGTCTTGCCGATGGTGCGCGTCTAATGAATGCACAGATGTTTAAGAAACGTACCTGGGATTTATGCATTCGAGCATTTATGAATAGTTTAATGATGAGCTTGTAAGTTAAGGGTATTCCAATTAAGCGAGTACTGAACTACGTTTCTGGTGAATTTCCTTCGTGGATGGCGTGTAGTCGCAGCGGCATCATGCGGCACCCTGTGAAGAAACAACACGGCGATTGTCTTGCCGATGGCGCGCGTCTAATGAATGCACAGGTGTTTAAGAAACGTACCTGGGATTTATGCATTCAAGCGTTTATGAATAATTTATTGATGAGCTTGTAAGTTAGGGATATTCCAATTAAGCGAGTACTCAAATACGTTTCTGGTGAATTTCCTTCGTGGATGGCGTGTAGTCGCACCGGCATCATGCGGCACCCTGTGAAGAAAACCCACGGCGATTGTCTTGCCGATGGTGCGCGTCTAATGAATGCACAGATGTTTAAGAAACGTACCTTGTATTTATGCATTCAGGCGTTTATGACTAGTTTAATGATGAGCTTGTAAGTTGGGGATATTCCAAATAAGCGAGTACTGAAATACGTTTCTAGTGAATTTCCTTCGTGGATGGCGTGTAGTCGCACCGGCATCATGCGGCACCCTGTGAAGAAACAACACGGCGATTGTCTTGCCGATGGTGCGCGTCTAATGATGGCACAGATGTTTAAGAAACGTACCTTGTATTTATGCATTCAGGAGTTTATGACTAGTTTATTGATGAGCTTTTAAGTTAGGGATATTCCAATTAAGCGAGTACTGAAATACGTTTCTGGTGAATTTCCTTCGTGGATGGCGTGTAGTCGCACCGGCATCATGCGGCACCCTGTGAAGAAACAATACGGCGATTGTCTTGCCGATGGTGCGCGTCTAATGAATGCAGAGATGTTTAAGAAACGTACCTGGGATTTATGCATTCGAGCGTTTATGAATAATTTAATGATGAGCTTGTAAGTTAGGGGTATTCCAATTAAGCGAGTACTGAACTACGTTTCTGGTGAATTTCCTTCGTGGATGGCGTGTAGTCGCAGCGGCATCATGCGGCACCCTGTGAAGAAACAACACGGCGATTGTCTTGCTGATGGTGCGCGTCTAATGAATGCACAGATGTATAAGAAACGTACCTTGTATTTATGCATTCAGGCGTTTATGACTAGTTTATTGATGAGCTTGTATGTTAGGGATATTCCAATTAAGCGAGTACTGAAATACGTTTCTGGTGAATTTCCTTCATGGATGGCGTGTAGTCGTACCGGCATCATGCGGCACCCTATGAAGAAACAACACGGCGATTGTCTTGCCGATGGTGCGCGTCTAATGAATGTAGAGATGTTTAAGAAACGTACCTTGGATTTATGCATTCAGGCGTTTATGACTAGTTTAATGATGAGCTTGTAAGTTAGGGATATTCCAATTAGGCGAGTACTGAAATACGTTTCTAGTGAATTTCCTTCGTGGATGGCGTGTAGTCGCACCGGCATCATGCGGCACCCTGTGAAGAAACAACACGCCGATTGTCTTGCCGATGGTGCGCGTCTAATGAATGCACAGATGTTTAAGAAACGTACCTTGTATTTATGCATTCAGGCGTTTATGACTAGTTTAATGATGAGCTTGTAAGTTAGGGATATTCCAATTAAGCGAGTACTGAAATACGTTTCTAGTGAATTTCCCTCGTGGATGGCGTGCTGTCGTAGCAGCATCATGCGGCACTCTGTGAAGAAACAACACTCAATGTACGGTGATTGTCTTGCCGATGGCGCGCGTCACATGAATGCGCAGATGTTTAAGAAACGTACCTTGGATTTATGCATTCAGGCACTTATGAATAGTTTAATGATAAGCTTGTAAGTTAAGGATATTCCAATTAAGCTAGTACTGAAATACGTTTCTGGTGAATTTCCTTCGTGGATGGCGTGTAGTCGCACCGGCATCATGCAGCACCCTGTGAAGAAACAACACGGCGATTGTCTTGCCGATGGTGCGCGTCTAATGAATGCAGAGATGTTTAAGAAACGTACCTTGGATTTATGCATTCAGGCGTTTATGACTAGTTTATTGATGAGCATGTAAGTTAGGGACATTCCAATTAAGCGAGTACTGAAATACGTTTCTAGTGAATTTCCTTCGTGGATGGCGTGTAGTCGCACCGGCATCATGCGGCACCCTGTGAAGAAACAACACGGCGATTCTCTTGCCGATGGTGCGCGTCTAATGAATGCACAGATGTTTAAGAAACGTACCTTGTATTTATGCATTCAGGCGTTTATGACTAGTTTATTGATGAGCTTGTAAGTTAGAGATATTCCAATTAAGCGAGTAATGAAATACGTTTCTAGTGAATTTCCTTCGTGGATGGCTTATAGTCGCAGCGGCATCATGCGGCACCCTGTGAAGAAACAACACGGTGATTGTCTTGCCGATGATGCGCGTCTAATGAATGCACAGATGTTTAAGAAAGGTACCTGGTATTTATGCATTCAGGCGTTTATGACTGGTTTATTGATGAGCTTGTAAGTAAGGGATATTCCAATTAAGCGAGTAATGAAATACGGTTCTAGTGAATTTCCTTCGTGGATGGCGTGTAGTCGCAGCGGCATCATGCGGCACCCTGTGAAGAAACAACACGGCGATTGTCTTGCGATGGTGCGCGTCTAATGAATGCACAGATGTTTAAGAAACGTACCTGGGATTTATGCATTCGAGCATTTATGAATTGTTTAATGATGAGCTTGTAAGTTAGGGGTATTCCAATTAAGCGAGTACTGAACTACGTTTCTGTTGAATTTCCTTAGTGGATGGCGTGTAGTCGCAGCGGCATCATGCGGCACCCTGTGAAGAAACAACACGGCGATTGTTTTGCTGATGGTGCGCGTCTAATGAATGCACAGGTGTATAAGAAACGTACCTTGTATATATGCATTCAGGAGTTTATGACTAGTTTATTGATGAGCTTGTAAGTTAGGGATATTCCAATTAGGCGAGTACTGAAATACGTTTCTGGTGAATTTCCTTCGTGAATGGCGTGTAGTCGCACCGGCATCATGCGGCACCCTGTGAAGAAACAATACGGCGATTGTCTTGCCGATGGTGCGCGTCTAATGAATGCAGAGATGTTTAAGAAACGTACCTGGGATTTATGCATTCGAGCGTTTATGAATAATTTAATGATGAGCTTGTAAGTTAGGGGTATTCCAATAAGCGAGTACTGAACTACGTTTCTGGTGAATTTCCTTCGTGGATGGCGTGTAGTCGCAGCGGCATCATGCGGCACCCTGTGAAGAAACAACACGGCGATTGTCTTGCTGTTGGTGCGCGTCTAATGAATTCACATATGTATAAGAAACGTACCTTGTATTTATGCATTCACGCGTTTATGACAAGTTTATTGATAAGCATGTAAGTTAGGGATATTCCAATTAAGCGAGTACTGAAATACGTTTCTGGTGAATTTCCTTCATGGATGGCGTGTAGTCGCACCGGCATCATGCGGCACCCTGTGAAGAAAGAACACGGAGATTGTCTTGCCGATGGTGCGCGTCTAATGAATGCAGAGATGTTTAAGAAACGTACCTTGGATTTATGCATTCAGGCGTTTATGACTAGTTTATTGATGAGCATGTAAGTTAGGGATATTCCAATTAAGCGAGTACTGAAATACGTTTCTAGTGAATTTCCTTCGTGGATGGCGTGTAGTCGCACCGGCATCATGCGGCACCCTGTGAAGAAACAACACGGCGATTGTCTTTCCGATGGTGCGCGTCTAATGAATGCACATGTCTTTAAGAAACGTACCTTGTATTTATGCATTCAGGCGTTTATGACTAGTTTAATGATGAGCTTGTAAGTTAGGGATCTTCCAATTAAGCGAGTACTGAAATACGTTTCTAGTGAATTTCCTTCGTGGATGGCGTGTAGTCGTAGCGGCATCATGCGGCACCCTGTGAAGAAACAACACGGCGATTCTCTTGCCGATGGTGCGCGTCTAATGAATGCACAGATGTTTAAGAAACGTACCTTGTATTTATGCATTCAGGCGTTTATGACTAGTTTATTGATGAGCTTGTAAGTTAGAGATATTCCAATTAAGCGAGTAATGAAATACGTTTCTAGTGAATTTCCTTCGTGGATGGCTTATAGTCGCAGCGGCATCATGCGGCACCCTGTGAAGAAACGACACGGTGATTGTCTTGCCGATGATGCGCGTCTAATGAATGCACAGATGTTTGAGAAACGTACCTGGTATTTATGCATTCAGGCGTTTATGACTGGTTTATTGATGAGCTTGTAAGTAAGGGATATTCCAATTAAGCGAGTAATGAAATACGGTTCTAGTGAATTTCCTTCGTGGATGGCGTGTAGTCGCAGCGGCATCATGCGGCACCCTGTGAAGAAACAACACGGCGATTGTCTTGCGATGGTGCGCGTCTAATGAATGCACAGATGTTTAAGAAACGTACCTTCTATTTATGCATTCAGGCGTTTATGACTAGTTTATTGATGAGCTTCTAAGTTATGGATATTCCAATTAAGCGAGTAATGAAATACGTTTCTAGTGAATTTCCTTCGTGGATGGCGTGTAGTCGCACCGGCATCATGCGGCACCCTGTGAAGAAACAACACGGCGATTGTCTTGCCGATGGTGCGCGTCCAATGAATGCACAGATGTTTAAGAAACGTACCTTGTATTTATGCATTAGGCGTTTATGACTAGTTTATTGATGAGCTTGTAAGTTATGGATATTCCAAATAAGCGAGTACTGAAATACGTTTCTAGTGAAATTCCTTCGTGGATGGCGTGTAGTCGCACCGGCATCATGCGGCACCCTGTGAAGAAACAACACGGCGATTGTCTTGCGATGGTGCGCGTCTAATGAATGCACAGATGTATAAGAAACGTACCTTGTATTTATGCATTCAGGAGTTTATGACTAGTTTAATGATGAGCTTGTAAGTTAGGGATGTTCCAATTAAGCGAGTAATGAAATACGTTTCTGGTGAATTTCCTTCGTGGATGGCGTGTAGTCGCACCTGCATCATGCGGCACCCTGTGAAGAAACAACACGGCGATTGTCTTGCCTATGGTGCGCGTCTAATGAATGCACAGATGTTTAAGAAACGTACCTGGGATTTATGCATTCGAGCGTTTATGAATAGTTTAATGATGAGTCTGTAAGTTAGGGGTATTCCAATTAAGCGAGTGCTGAACTACGTTTCTGGTGAATTTCCTTCGAGGATGGCGTGCAGTCGCACCGGCATCATGCGGCACCCTGTGAAGAAACAACACGGCGATTGTCTTGCCGATGGTGCGCGTCTAATGAATGCAGAGATGTTTAAGAAACGTACCTGGGATTTATGCATTCGAGCGTTTATGAATAATTTAATGATGAGCTTGTAAGTTAGGGGTATTCCAATTAAGCGAGCACTGAACTACGTTTCTGGTGAATTTCCTTCGTGGATGGCGTGTAGTCGCACCGGCATCATGCGGCACCCTGTGAAGAAACAACACGGCGATTGTCTTGCCGATGGTGCGCGTCTAATGAATGCACAGATGTTTAAGAAACGTACCTGGGATTTATGCATTCGAGCATTTATGAATAGTTTAATGATGAGCTTGTAAGTTAAGGGTATTCCAATTAAGCGAGTACTGAACTACGTTTCTGGTGAATTTCCTTCGTGGATGGCGTGTAGTCGCAGCGGCATCATGCGGCACCCTGTGAAGAAACAACACGGCGATTGTCTTGCCGATGGCGCGCGTCTAATGAATGCACAGGTGTTTAAGAAACGTACCCGGGATTTATGCATTCAAGCGTTTATGAATAATTTATTGATGAGCTTGTAAGTTAGGGATATTCCAATTAAGCGAGTACTCAAATACGTTTCTGGTGAATTTCCTTCGTGGATGGCGTGTAGTCGCACCGGCATCATGCGGCACCCTGTGAAGAAAACCCACGGCGATTGTCTTGCCGATGGTGCGCGTCTAATGAATGCACAGATGTTTAAGAAACGTACCTTGTATTTATGCATTCAGGCGTTTATGACTAGTTTAATGATGAGCTTGTAAGTTGGGGATATTCCAATTAAGCGAGTACTGAAATACGTTTCTAGTGAATTTCCTTCGTGGATGGCGTGTAGTCGCACCGGCATCATGCGGCACCCTGTGAAGAAACAACACAGCGATTGTCTTGCTGATGGTGCGCGTCTAATGAATGCACAGATGTATAAGAAACGTACCTTGTATTTATGCATTCAGGCGTTTATGACTAGTTTATTGATGAGCTTGTAAGTTAGGGATATTCCAATTAAGCGAGTACTGAAATACGTTTCTGGTGAATTTCCTTCATGGATGGCGTGTAGTCGTACCGGCATCATGCGGCACCCTATGAAGAAACAACACGGCGATTGTCTTGCCGATGGTGCGCGTCTAATGAATGTAGAGATGTTTAAGAAACGTACCTTGAATTTATGCATTCAGGCGTTTATGACTAGTTTAATGATGAGCTTGTAAGTTAGGGATATTCCAATTAAGCGAGTACTGAAATACGTTTCTAGTGAATTTCCTTCGTGGATGGCGTGTAGTCGCACCGGCATCATGCGGCACCCTGTGAAGAAACAACACGGCGATTGTCTTGCCGATGGTGCGCGTCTAATGAATGCACAGATGTTTAAGAAACGTACCTGGGATTTATGCATTCGAGCATTTATGAATAGTTTAATGATGAGCTTGTAAGTTAAGGGTATTCCAATTAAGCGAGTACTGAACTACGTTTCTGGTGAATTTCCTTCGTGGATGGCGTGTAGTCGCAGCGGCATCATGCGGCACCCTGTGAAGAAACAACACGGCGATTGTCTTGCCGATGGCGCGCGTCTAATGAATGCACAGGTGTTTAAGAAACGTACCTGGGATTTATGCATTCAAGCGTTTATGAATAATTTATTGATGAGCTTGTAAGTTAGGGATATTCCAATTAAGCGAGTACTCAAATACGTTTCTGGTGAATTTCCTTCGTGGATGGCGTGTAGTCGCACCGGCATCATGCGGCACCCTGTGAAGAAAACCCACGGCGATTGTCTTGCCGATGGTGCGCGTCTAATGAATGCACAGATGTTTAAGAAACGTACCTTGTATTTATGCATTCAGGCGTTTATGACTAGTTTAATGATGAGCTTGTAAGTTGGGGATATTCCAAATAAGCGAGTACTGAAATACGTTTCTAGTGAATTTCCTTCGTGGATGGCGTGTAGTCGCACCGGCATCATGCGGCACCCTGTGAAGAAACAACACGGCGATTGTCTTGCCGATGGTGCGCGTCTAATGATGGCACAGATGTTTAAGAAACGTACCTTGTATTTATGCATTCAGGAGTTTATGACTAGTTTATTGATGAGCTTTTAAGTTAGGGATATTCCAATTAAGCGAGTACTGAAATACGTTTCTGGTGAATTTCCTTCGTGGATGGCGTGTAGTCGCACCGGCATCATGCGGCACCCTGTGAAGAAACAATACGGCGATTGTCTTGCCGATGGTGCGCGTCTAATGAATGCAGAGATGTTTAAGAAACGTACCTGGGATTTATGCATTCGAGCGTTTATGAATAATTTAATGATGAGCTTGTAAGTTAGGGGTATTCCAATTAAGCGAGTACTGAACTACGTTTCTGGTGAATTTCCTTCGTGGATGGCGTGTAGTCGCAGCGGCATCATGCGGCACCCTGTGAAGAAACAACACGGCGATTGTCTTGCTGATGGTGCGCGTCTAATGAATGCACAGATGTATAAGAAACGTACCTTGTATTTATGCATTCAGGCGTTTATGACTAGTTTATTGATGAGCTTGTATGTTAGGGATATTCCAATTAAGCGAGTACTGAAATACGTTTCTGGTGAATTTCCTTCATGGATGGCGTGTAGTCGTACCGGCATCATGCGGCACCCTATGAAGAAACAACACGGCGATTGTCTTGCCGATGGTGCGCGTCTAATGAATGTAGAGATGTTTAAGAAACGTACCTTGGATTTATGCATTCAGGCGTTTATGACTAGTTTAATGATGAGCTTGTAAGTTAGGGATATTCCAATTAGGCGAGTACTGAAATACGTTTCTAGTGAATTTCCTTCGTGGATGGCGTGTAGTCGCACCGGCATCATGCGGCACCCTGTGAAGAAACAACACGCCGATTGTCTTGCCGATGGTGCGCGTCTAATGAATGCACAGATGTTTAAGAAACGTACCTTGTATTTATGCATTCAGGCGTTTATGACTAGTTTAATGATGAGCTTGTAAGTTAGGGATATTCCAATTAAGCGAGTACTGAAATACGTTTCTAGTGAATTTCCCTCGTGGATGGCGTGCTGTCGTAGCAGCATCATGCGGCACTCTGTGAAGAAACAACACTCAATGTACGGTGATTGTCTTGCCGATGGCGCGCGTCACATGAATGCGCAGATGTTTAAGAAACGTACCTTGGATTTATGCATTCAGGCACTTATGAATAGTTTAATGATAAGCTTGTAAGTTAAGGATATTCCAATTAAGCTAGTACTGAAATACGTTTCTGGTGAATTTCCTTCGTGGATGGCGTGTAGTCGCACCGGCATCATGCAGCACCCTGTGAAGAAACAACACGGCGATTTTCTTGCCGATGGCGCGAGTCTAATGAATGCACAGATGTCTAACAAACGCACCTGGGATTTATGCATTCAGGCGTTTATGAATAATTTAATGATGAGCTTGTAAGTTAAGGATATTCCAATTAGGCGAGTACTGAAATACGTTTCTGGTGAATTTCCTTCGTGGATGGCGTGTAGTCGCACCGGCGTCATGCAGCACCCTGTGAAGAAACAACACGGCGATTGTCTTGCCGATGGCGCGAGTCTAATGAATGCACAGATGTTTAAGAAACGTACCTGGGAATTATGCATTCAAGCGTTTATGAATAATTTAATGATGAGCTTGTAAGTTAAGAATATTCCAATTAAGCGAATACTGAAATACGTTTCTGGTGAATTTCCTTCGTGAATGGCGTGTAGTCGCACAGGCATCATGCGGCACCCTGTGAAGAAACAACACGGCGATTGTCTTGCCGATGGCGCGCGTCTAATGACTGCACAGGTGTTTAAGAAACGTACCTGGGATTTATGCATTCAAGCGTTTATGAATAATTTAATGATAAGCTTGTAAGTTAGGGATATTCCAATTAAGCGAGTACTGAAATACGTTTCTGGTGAATTTCCTTCGTGGATGGCGTGTAGTCGCAGCGGCATCATGCGGCACCCTGTGAAGGAACAACACGGCGATTGTCTTGCCGATTGTGCGCGTCTAATGATTGCACAGATGTTTAAGAAACGTACCCGGGATTTATGCATTCGAGCGTTTATGAATAGTTTAATGATGAGCTTGTATGTTAGGGGTATACCAATTAAGCGAGTACTGAACTACGTTTCTGGTGAATTTCCTTCGTGGATGGCGTGTAGTCGCAGCGGCATCATGCGGCACCCTGTGAAGAAACAACACGGCGATTGTCTTGCTGATTGTGCGCGTCTAATGAATGCACAGATGTATAAGAAACGTACCTTGTATTTATGCATTCAGGCGGTTATGACTTATTTAATGATGAGCTTGTAAGTTAGGGATATTCCAATTAAGGGAGTAATGAAATACGTTTCTGGTGAATTTCCTTCGTGGATGGCGTGTAGTCGCACCGGCATCATGCGGCACCCTATGAAGAAACAACACGGCGATTGTCTTGCTGATTGTGCGCGTCTAATGAATGCACAGATGTATAAGAAACGTACCTTGTATTTATGCATTCAGGCGGTTATGACTTGTTTAATGATGAGCTTGTAAGTTAGGGATATTCCAAATAAGGGAGTAATGAAATACGTTTCTGGTGAATTTCCTTCGTGGATGGCGTGTAGTCGCACCGGCATCATGCGGCACCCTGTGAAGAAACAACACGGCGATTGTCTTGCCGATGGTGCGCGTCTAATGAATGCACAGATGTTTAAGAAACGTACCTGGGATTTATGCATTGGAGCATTTATGAATAGTTTAATGATGAGCTTGTAAGTTAGGGGTATTCCAATTAAGCGAGTACTGAACTACGTTTCTGGTGAATTTCCTTCGTGGATGGCGTGTAGTCGCAGCGGCATCATGCGGCACCCTGTGAAGAAACAACACGGCGGTTGTTTTGCTGATGGTGCGCGTCAAATGAATGCACAGGTGTATAAGAAACGTACCTTGTATTTATGCATTCAGGAGTTTATGACTAGTTTATTGATGAGCTTGTAAGTTAGGGATATTCCAATTAGGCGAGTACTGAAATACGTTTCTGGTGAATTTCCTTCGTGGATGGCGTGTAGTCGCACCGGCATCATGCGGCACCCTGTGAAGAAAGAACACGGCGATTGTCTTGCCGATGGTGCGCGTCTAATGAATGCAGAGATCTTTAAGAAACGTACCTTGGATTTATGCATTCAGGCGTTTATGACTAGTTTATTGATGAGCATGTAAGTTAGGGATATTCCAATTAAGCGAGTACTGAAATACGTTTCTAGTGAATTTCCTTCGTGGATGGCGTGTAGTCGCACCGGCATCATGCGGCACCCTGTGAAGAAACAACACGGCGATTGTCTTTCCGATGGTGCGCGTCTAATGAATGCACATGTGTTTAAGAAACGTACCTTGTATTTATGCATTCAGGCGTTTATGACTAGTTTAATGATGAGCTTGTAAGTTAGGGATATTCCAATTAAGCGAGTACTGAAATACGTTTCTAGTGAATTTCCTTCGTGGATGGCGTGTAGTCGTAGCGGCATCATGCGGCACCCTGTGAAGAAACAACACGGTGATTGTCTTGCCGATGATGCGCGTCTAATGAATGCACAGATGTTTAGGAAACGTACCTTGTATTTATGCATTCAGGCGTTTATGACTGGTTTATTGATGAGCTTGTAAGTAAGGGATATTCCAATTAAGCGAGTAATGAAATACGGTTCTAGTGAATTTCTTTCGTGGATGGCGTGTAGTCGCAGCGGCATCATGCGGCACCCTGTGAAGAAACAACACGGCGATTGTCTTGCCGATGGTGCGCGTCTAATGAATGCACAGATGTTTAAGAAACGTACCTTCTATTTATGCATTCAGGCGTTTATGACTAGTTTATTGATGAGCTTCTAAGTTAGGGATATTCCAATTAAGCGAGTAATGAAATACGTTTCTAGTGAATTTCCTTCGTGGATGGCGTGTAGTCGCACCGGCATCATGCGGCACCCTGTGAAGAAACAACACGGCGATTGTCTTGCTGATGGTGCGCGTCTAATGAATGCACAGATGTATAAGAAACGTACCTTGTATTTATGCATTCAGGAGTTTATGACTAGTTTAATGATGAGCTTGTAAGTTAGGGATGTTCCAATTAAGCGAGTAATGAAATACGTTTCTGGTGAATTTCCTTCGTGGATGGCGTGTAGTCGCACCTGCATCATGCGGCACCCTGTGAAGAAACAACACGGCGATTGTCTTGCCTATGGTGCGCGTCTAATGAATGCACAGATGTTTAAGAAACGTACCTGGGATTTATGCATTCGAGCGTTTATGAATAGTTTAATGATGAGTCTGTAAGTTAGGGGTATTCCAATTAAGCGAGTGCTGAACTACGTTTCTGGTGAATTTCCTACGAGGATGGCGTGCAGTCGCACCGGCATCATGCGGCACCCTGTGAAGAAACAACACGGCGATTGTCTTGCCGATGGCGCGCGTCCAATGAATGCACAGATGTTTAAGAAACGTACCTTTGATTTATGCATTCAGGCGTTTATGACTAGTTTAATGATGAGCTTGTAAGTTAGGGATATTCCAATTAAGCGAGTACTGAAATACGTTTCTAGTGAATTTCCTTCGTGGATGGCGTGTAGTCGCAGCGGCATCATGCGGCACCCTGTGAAGAAACAATACGGCGATATTCTTGCCGATGGTGCGCGTCTAATGAATGCAGAGATGTTTAAGAAACGTACCTGGGATTTATGCATTCGAGCGTTTATGAATAATTTAATGATGAGCTTGTATGTTAGGGGTATTCCAATTAAGCGAGTACTGAACTACGTTTCTGGTGAATTTCCTTCGTGGATGGCGTGTAGTCGCACCGGCATCATGCGGCACCCTGTGAAGAAACAACACGGCGATTGTCTTTCCGATGGTGCGCGTCTAATGAATGCACATGTGTTTAAGAAACGTACCTTGTATTTATGCATTCAGGCGTTTATGACTAGTTTAATGATGAGCTTGTAAGTTAGGGATATTCCAATTAAGCGAGTACTGAAATACGTTTCTAGTGAATTTCCTTCGTGGATGGCGTGTAGTCGTAGCGGCATCATGCGGCACCCTGTGAAGAAACAACACGGCGATTGTCTTGCCGATGGTGCGCGTCTAATGAATGCACAGATGTTTAAGAAACGTACCTTGTATTTATGCATTCAGGCGTTTATGACTAGTTTATTGATGAGCTTGTAAGTTAGGGATATTCCAATTAAGCGAGTAATGAAATACGTTTCTAGTGAATTTCCTTCGTGGATGGCGTATAGTCGCAGCGGCATCATGCGGCACCCTGTGAAGAAACAACACGGTGATTGTCTTGCCGATGATGCGCGTCTAATGAATGCACAGATGTTTAAGAAACGTACCTTGTATTTATGCATTCAGGCGTTTATGACTGGTTTATTGATGAGCTTGTAAGTAAGGGATATTCCAATTAGGCGAGTAATGAAATACGGTTCTAGTGAATTTCTTTCGTGGATGGCGTGTAGTCGCAGCGGCATCATGCGGCACCCTGTGAAGAAACAACACGGCGATTGTCTTGCCGATGGTGCGCGTCTAATGAATGCACAGATGTTTAAGAAACGTACCTTCTATTTATGCATTCAGGCGTTTATGACTAGTTTATTGATGAGCTTCTAAGTTAGGGATATTCCAATTAAGCGAGTAATGAAATACGTTTCTAGTGAATTTCCTTCGTGGATGGCGTGTAGTCGCACCGGCATCATGCGGCACCCTGTGAAGAAACAACACGGCGATTGTCTTGCTGATGGTGCGCGTCTAATGAATGCACAGATGTTTAAGAAACGTACCTTTGATTTATGCATTCAGGCGTTTATGACTAGTTTAATGATGAGCTTGTAAGATAATGATATTCCAATTAAGCGAGTACTGAAATATGTTTCTAGTGAATTTCCTTCGTGGATGGCGTGTAGTCGCACCGGCATCATGCGGCACCCTGTGAAGAGACAACACGGTGATTGTCTTGCCGATGATGCGCGTCTAATGAATGCACAGATGTTTAAGAAACGTACCTGGGATTTATGCATTCGAGCGTTTATGAATAATTTAATGATGAGCTTGTAAGTTAGGGGTATTCCAATTAAGCGAGTACTGAACTACGTTTCTGGTGAATTTCCTTCGTGGATGGCGTGTAGTCGCACCGGCATCACGCGGCACCCTGTGAAGAAACAACACGGCGATTGTCTTGCCGATGGTGCGCGTCTAATGAATGCACAGATGTTTAAGAAACGTACCTGGGATTTATGCATTCGAGCATTTATGAATAGTTTAATGATGAGCTTGTAAGTTAAGGGTATTCCAATTAAGCGAGTACTGAACTACGTTTCTGGTGAATTTCCTTCGTGGATGGCGTGTAGTCGCAGCGGCATCATGCGGCACCCTGTGAAGAAACAACACGGCGATTGTCTTGCCGATGGCGCGCGTCTAATGAATGCACAGGTGTTTAAGAAACGTACCTGGAATTTATGCATTCAAGCGTTTATGAATAATTTATTGATGAGCTTGTAAGTTAGGGATATTCCAATTAAGCGAGTACTCAAATACGTTTCTGGTGAATTTCCTTCGTGGATGGCGTGTAGTCGCACCGGCATCATGCGGCACCCTGTGAAGAAAACCCACGGCGATTGTCTAGCCGACGGTGCGCGTCTAATGAATGCACAGATGTTTAAGAAACGTACCTTGTATTTATGCATTCAGGCGTTTATGACTAGTTTAATGATGAGCTTGTAAGTTGGGGATATTCTAATTAAGCGAGTACTGAAATACGTTTCTAGTGAATTTCCTTCGTGGATGGCGTGTAGTCGCACCGGCATCATGCGGCACCCTGTGAAGAAACAACACGGCGATTGTCTTGCCGATGGTGCGCGTCTAATGATTGCACAGATGTTTAAGAAACGTACCTTGTATTTATGCATTCAGGAGTTTATGACTAGTTTATTGATGAGCTTGTAAGTTAGGGATATTCCAATTAAGCGAGTACTGAAATACGTTTCTGGTGAATTTCCTTCGTGGATGGCGTGTAGTCGCACCGGCATCATGCGGCACCCTGTGAAGAAACAATACGGCGATTGTCTTGCCGATGGTGCGCGTCTAATGAATGCAGAGATGTTTAAGAAACGTACCTGGGATTTATGCATTCGAGCGTTTATGAATAATTTAATGATGAGCTTGTAAGTTAGGGGTATTCCAATTAAGCGAGTACTGAACTACGTTTCTGGTGAATTTCCTTCGTGGATGGCGTGTAGTCGCAGCGGCATCATGCGGCACCCTGTGAAGAAACAACACGGCGATTGTCTTGCTGATGGTGCGCGTCTAATGAATGCACAGATGTATAAGAAACGTACCTTGTATTTATGCATTCAGGCGTTTATGACTAGTTTATTGATGAGCTTGTAAGTTAGGGATATTCCAATTAGGCGAGTACTGAAATACGTTTCTGGTGAATTTCCTTCATGGATGGCGTGTAGTCGTACCGGCATCATGCGGCACCCTATGAAGAAACAACACGGCGATTGTATTGCCGATGGCGCGCGTCTAATGAATGCAGAGATGTTTAAGAAACGTACCTTGGATTTATGCATTCAGGCGTTTATGACTAGTTCAATGATGAGCTTGTAAGTTAGGGATATTCCAATTAAGCGAGTACTGAAATACGTTTCTAGTGAATTTCCTTCGTGGATGGCGTGTAGTCGCACCGGCATCATGCGGCACCCTGTGAAGAAACAACACGGCGATTGTCTTGCCGATGGTGCGCGTCTAATGAATGCACAGATGTTTAAGAATCGTACCTTGTATTAATGCATTCAGGCGTTTATGACTAGTTTAATGATGAGCTTGTAAGTTAGGGATATTCCAATTAAGCGAGTACTGAAATACGTTTCTAATGAATTTCCCTCGTGGATGGCGTGCTGTCGTAGCAGCATCATGCGGCACTCTGTGAAGAAACAACACTCAATGTACGGTGATTGTCTTGCCGATGGCGCGCGTCTCATGAATGCGCAGATGTTTAAGAAACGTACCTTGGATTTATGCATTCAGGCACTTATGAATAGTTTAATGATAAGCTTGTAAGTTAAGGATATTCCAATTAAGCTAGTACTGAAATACGTTTCTGGTGAATTTCCTTCGTGGATGGCGTATAGTCGCACCGGCATCATGCAGCACCCTGTGAAGAAACAACACGGCGATTTTCTTGCCGATGGCGCGAGTCTAATGAATGCACAGATGTCTAAAAAACGCACCTGGGATTTATGCATTCAGGCGTTTATGAATAATTTAATGATAAGCTTGTAAGTTAAGGATATTCCAATTAAGCGAGTACTGAAATACGTTTCTGGTGAATTTCCTTCGTGGATGGCGTGTAGTCGCAGCGGCATCATGCGGCACCCTGTGAAGAAACAACACGGCGATTGTCTTGCTGATGGTGCGCGTCTAATGAATGCACAGATGTTTAAGAAACGTACCTTTGATTTATGCATTCAGGCGTTTATGACTAGTTTAATGATGAGCTTGTAAGATAATGATATTCCAATTAAGCGAGTACTGAAATATGTTTCTAGTGAATTTCCTTCGTGGATGGCGTGTAGTCGCACCGGCATCATGCGGCACCCTGTGAAGAGACAACACGGTGATTGTCTTGCCGATGATGCGCGTCTAATGAATGCACAGATGTTTAAGAAACGTACCTGGGATTTATGCATTCGAGCGTTTATGAATAATTTAATGATGAGCTTGTAAGTTAGGGGTATTCCAATTAAGCGAGTACTGAACTACGTTTCTGGTGAATTTCCTTCGTGGATGGCGTGTAGTCGCACCGGCATCACGCGGCACCCTGTGAAGAAACAACACGGCGATTGTCTTGCCGATGGTGCGCGTCTAATGAATGCACAGATGTTTAAGAAACGTACCTGGGATTTATGCATTCGAGCATTTATGAATAGTTTAATGATGAGCTTGTAAGTTAAGGGTATTCCAATTAAGCGAGTACTGAACTACGTTTCTGGTGAATTTCCTTCGTGGATGGCGTGTAGTCGCAGCGGCATCATGCGGCACCCTGTGAAGAAACAACACGGCGATTGTCTTGCCGATGGCGCGCGTCTAATGAATGCACAGGTGTTTAAGAAACGTACCTGGAATTTATGCATTCAAGCGTTTATGAATAATTTATTGATGAGCTTGTAAGTTAGGGATATTCCAATTAAGCGAGTACTCAAATACGTTTCTGGTGAATTTCCTTCGTGGATGGCGTGTAGTCGCACCGGCATCATGCGGCACCCTGTGAAGAAAACCCACGGCGATTGTCTAGCCGACGGTGCGCGTCTAATGAATGCACAGATGTTTAAGAAACGTACCTTGTATTTATGCATTCAGGCGTTTATGACTAGTTTAATGATGAGCTTGTAAGTTGGGGATATTCTAATTAAGCGAGTACTGAAATACGTTTCTAGTGAATTTCCTTCGTGGATGGCGTGTAGTCGCACCGGCATCATGCGGCACCCTGTGAAGAAACAACACGGCGATTGTCTTGCCGATGGTGCGCGTCTAATGATTGCACAGATGTTTAAGAAACGTACCTTGTATTTATGCATTCAGGAGTTTATGACTAGTTTATTGATGAGCTTGTAAGTTAGGGATATTCCAATTAAGCGAGTACTGAAATACGTTTCTGGTGAATTTCCTTCGTGGATGGCGTGTAGTCGCACCGGCATCATGCGGCACCCTGTGAAGAAACAATACGGCGATTGTCTTGCCGATGGTGCGCGTCTAATGAATGCAGAGATGTTTAAGAAACGTACCTGGGATTTATGCATTCGAGCGTTTATGAATAATTTAATGATGAGCTTGTAAGTTAGGGGTATTCCAATTAAGCGAGTACTGAACTACGTTTCTGGTGAATTTCCTTCGTGGATGGCGTGTAGTCGCAGCGGCATCATGCGGCACCCTGTGAAGAAACAACACGGCGATTGTCTTGCTGATGGTGCGCGTCTAATGAATGCACAGATGTATAAGAAACGTACCTTGTATTTATGCATTCAGGCGTTTATGACTAGTTTATTGATGAGCTTGTAAGTTAGGGATATTCCAATTAGGCGAGTACTGAAATACGTTTCTGGTGAATTTCCTTCATGGATGGCGTGTAGTCGTACCGGCATCATGCGGCACCCTATGAAGAAACAACACGGCGATTGTATTGCCGATGGCGCGCGTCTAATGAATGCAGAGATGTTTAAGAAACGTACCTTGGATTTATGCATTCAGGCGTTTATGACTAGTTCAATGATGAGCTTGTAAGTTAGGGATATTCCAATTAAGCGAGTACTGAAATACGTTTCTAGTGAATTTCCTTCGTGGATGGCGTGTAGTCGCACCGGCATCATGCGGCACCCTGTGAAGAAACAACACGGCGATTGTCTTGCCGATGGTGCGCGTCTAATGAATGCACAGATGTTTAAGAATCGTACCTTGTATTAATGCATTCAGGCGTTTATGACTAGTTTAATGATGAGCTTGTAAGTTAGGGATATTCCAATTAAGCGAGTACTGAAATACGTTTCTAATGAATTTCCCTCGTGGATGGCGTGCTGTCGTAGCAGCATCATGCGGCACTCTGTGAAGAAACAACACTCAATGTACGGTGATTGTCTTGCCGATGGCGCGCGTCTCATGAATGCGCAGATGTTTAAGAAACGTACCTTGGATTTATGCATTCAGGCACTTATGAATAGTTTAATGATAAGCTTGTAAGTTAAGGATATTCCAATTAAGCTAGTACTGAAATACGTTTCTGGTGAATTTCCTTCGTGGATGGCGTATAGTCGCACCGGCATCATGCAGCACCCTGTGAAGAAACAACACGGCGATTTTCTTGCCGATGGCGCGAGTCTAATGAATGCACAGATGTCTAAAAAACGCACCTGGGATTTATGCATTCAGGCGTTTATGAATAATTTAATGATAAGCTTGTAAGTTAAGGATATTCCAATTAAGCGAGTACTGAAATACGTTTCTGGTGAATTTCCTTCGTGGATGGCGTGTAGTCGCACCGGCGTCATGCAGCACCCTGTGAAGAAACAACACGGCGATTGTCTTGCCGATGGCGCGAGTCTAATGAATGCACAGATGTTTAAGAAACGTACCTGGGAATTATGCATTCAAGCGTTTATGAATAATTTAATGATGAGCTTGTAAGTTAAGAATATTCCAATTAAGCGAGTACTGAAATACGTTTCTGGTGAATTTCCTTCGTGAATGGCGTGTAGTCGCACAGGCATCATGCGGCACCCTGTGAAGAAACAACACGGCGATTGTCTTGCCGATGGCGCGCGTCTAATGACTGCACAGGTGTTTAAGAAACGTACCTGGGATTTATGCATTCAAGCGTTTATGAATAATTTAATGATAAGCTTGTAAGTTAGGGATATTCTAATTAAGCGAGTACTGAAATACGTTTCTAGTGAATTTCCTTCGTGGATGGCGTGTAGTCGCACCGGCATCATGCGGCACCCTGTGAAGAAACAACACGGCGATTGTCTTGCCGATGGTGCGCGTCTAATGATTGCACAGATGTTTAAGAAACGTACCTTGTATTTATGCATTCAGGAGTTTATGACTAGTTTATTGATGAGCTTGTAAGTTAGGGATATTCCAATTAAGCGAGTACTGAAATACGTTTCTGGTGAATTTCCTTCGTGGATGGCGTGTAGTCGCACCGGCATCATGCGGCACCCTGTGAAGAAACAATACGGCGATTGTCTTGCCGATGGTGCGCGTCTAATGAATGCAGAGATGTTTAAGAAACGTACCTGGGATTTATGCATTCGAGCGTTTATGAATAATTTAATGATGAGCTTGTAAGTTAGGGGTATTCCAATTAAGCGAGTACTGAACTACGTTTCTGGTGAATTTCCTTCGTGGATGGCGTGTAGTCGCAGCGGCATCATGCGGCACCCTGTGAAGAAACAACACGGCGATTGTCTTGCTGATGGTGCGCGTCTAATGAATGCACAGATGTATAAGAAACGTACCTTGTATTTATGCATTCAGGCGTTTATGACTAGTTTATTGATGAGCTTGTAAGTTAGGGATATTCCAATTAGGCGAGTACTGAAATACGTTTCTGGTGAATTTCCTTCATGGATGGCGTGTAGTCGTACCGGCATCATGCGGCACCCTATGAAGAAACAACACGGCGATTGTATTGCCGATGGCGCGCGTCTAATGAATGCAGAGATGTTTAAGAAACGTACCTTGGATTTATGCATTCAGGCGTTTATGACTAGTTCAATGATGAGCTTGTAAGTTAGGGATATTCCAATTAAGCGAGTACTGAAATACGTTTCTAGTGAATTTCCTTCGTGGATGGCGTGTAGTCGCACCGGCATCATGCGGCACCCTGTGAAGAAACAACACGGCGATTGTCTTGCCGATGGTGCGCGTCTAATGAATGCACAGATGTTTAAGAATCGTACCTTGTATTTATGCATTCAGGCGTTTATGACTAGTTTAATGATGAGCTTGTAAGTTAGGGATATTCCAATTAAGCGAGTACTGAAATACGTTTCTAATGAATTTCCCTCGTGGATGGCGTGCTGTCGTAGCAGCATCATGCGGCACTCTGTGAAGAAACAACACTCAATGTACGGTGATTGTCTTGCCGATGGCGCGCGTCTCATGAATGTGCAGATGTTTAAGAAACGTACCTTGGATTTATGCATTCAGGCACTTATGAATAGTTTAATGATAAGCTTGTAAGTTAAGGATATTCCAATTAAGCTAGTACTGAAATACGTTTCTGGTGAATTTCCTTCGTGGATGGCGTATAGTCGCACCGGCGTCATGCAGCACCCTGTGAAGAAACAACACGGCGATTGTCTTGCCGATGGCGCGAGTCTAATGAATGCACAGATGTTTAAGAAACGTACCTGGGAATTATGCATTCAAGCGTTTATGAATAATTTAATGATGAGCTTGTAAGTTAAGAATATTCCAATTAAGCGAGTACTGAAATACGTTTCTGGTGAATTTCCTTCGTGAATGGCGTGTAGTCGCACAGGCATCATGCGGCACCCTGTGAAGAAACAACACGGCGATTGTCTTGCCGATGGCGCGCGTCTAATGACTGCACAGGTGTTTAAGAAACGTACCTGGGATTTATGCATTCAAGCGTTTATGAATAATTTAATGATAAGCTTGTAAGTTAGGGATATTCCAATTAAGCGAGTACTGAAATACGTTTCTGGTGAATTTCCTTCGTGGATGGCGTGTAGTCGCACCGGTATAATGCGGCACCCTGTGAAGAAACAACACGGCGATTGTCTTGCCGATGGTGCGCGTCTAATGATTGCACAGATGTTTAAGAAACGTACCCGGGATTTATGCGAGCGTTTATGAATAGTTTAATGATGAGCTTGTATGTTAGGGGTATACCAATTAAGCGAGTACTCAACTACGTTTCTGGTGAATTTCCTTCGTGGATGGCGTGTAGTCGCAGCGGCATCATGCGGCACCCTGTGAAGAAACAACACGGCGATTGTCTTGCCGATGGCGCGCGTCCAATGAATGCACAGATGTTTAAGAAACGTACCTTTGATTTATGCATTCAGGCGTTTATGACTAGTTTAATGATGAGCTTGTAAGTTAGGGATGTTCCAATTAAGCGAGTAATGAAATGCGTTCCTGGTGAATTTACTTCGTGGATGGCGTGTAGTCGCACCGGCATTATGCGGCACCCTGTGAAGAAACAATACGGCGATTGTCTTGCCGATGGTGCGCGTCTAATGAATGCAGAGATGTTTAAGAAACGTACCTGGGATTTATGCATTCGAGCGTTTATGAATAATTTAATGATGAGCTTGTAAGTTAGGGGTATTCCCATTAAGCGAGTACTGAACTACGTTTCTGGTGAATTTCCTTCGTGGATGGCGTGTAGTCGCAGCGGCATCATGCGGCACCCTGTGAAGAAACGACACGGCTGATGGTGCACGTTTAATGAATTCACAGATGTATAAGAAACGTACCTTGTATTTATGCATTCAGGCGTTTATGACTAGTTTATTGATGAGCATGTAAGTTAGGGATATTCCAATTAAGCTAGTACTGAAATACGTTTCTGGTGAATTTCCTTCGTGGATGGCGTGTAGTCGCACCGGCATCATGCAGCACCCTGTGAAGAAACAACACGGCGATTTTCTTGCCGATGGCGCGAGTCTAATGAATGCACAGATGTCTAACAAACGCACCTGGGATTTATGCATTCAGGCGTTTATGAATAATTTAATGATGAGCTTGTATGTTAAGGATATTCCAATTAAGCGAGTACTGAAATACGTTTCTGGTGAATTTCCTTCGTGGATGGCGTGTAGTCGCACAGGCATCATGCGGCACCCTGTGAAAAAACAACACGGCGATTGTCTTGCCGATGGCGCGAGTCGAATGAATGCACAGATGTTTAAGAAACGTACCTGGGAATCATGCATTCAAGCGTTTATGAATAATTTAATGATGAGCTTGTAAGTTAGGGATATTCCAATTAAGCGAGTACTGAAATACGTTTCTGGTGAATTTCCTTCGTGGATGGCGTGTAGTCGCACAGGCATCATGCGGCACCCTGTGAAAAAACAACACGGCGATTGTCTTGCCGATGGCGCGAGTCGAATGAATGCACAGATGTTTAAGAAACGTACCTGGGAATTATGCATTGAAGCGTTTATGAATAATTTAATGATGAGCTTGTAAGTTAAGAATATTCCAATTAAGCGAGTACTGAAATACGTTTCTGGTGAATTTCCTTCGTGGATGGCGTGTAGTCGCACCGGCATCATGCGGCACCCTGTGAAAAAACAACACGGCGATTGTCTTGCCGATGGCGCGAGTCGAATGAATGCACAGATGTTTAAGAAACGTACCTGGGAATCATGCATTCAAGCGTTTATGAATAATTTAATGATGAGCTTGTAAGTTAAGAATATTCCAATTAAGCGAGTACTGAAATACGTTTCTGGTGAATTTCCTTCGTGAATGGCGTGTAGTCGCACAGGCATCATGCGGCACCCTGTGAAGAAACAACACGGCGATTGTCTTGCCGATGGCGCGCGTCTAATGACTGCACAGGTGTTAAAAAAACGTACCTGGGATTTATGCATTCAAGCGTTTATGAATAATTTAATGATAAGCTTGTAAGTTAGGGATATTCCAATTAAGCGAGTACTGAAATACGTTTCTGGTGAATTTCCTTCGTGGATGGCGTGTAGTCGCACCGGTATAATGCGGCACCCTGTGAAGAAACAACACGGCGATTGTCTTGCCGATGGTGCGCGTCTAATGATTGCACAGATGTTTAAGAAATGTACCCGGGATTTATGCATTCGAGCGTTTATGAATAGTTTAATGATGAGTTTGTATGTTAGGGGTATACCAATTAAGCGAGTACTGAACTACGTTTCTGGTGAATTTCCTTCCTGGATGGCGTGTTGTCGCAGCGGCATCATGCGGCACCCTGTGAAGAAACAACACGGCGATTGTTTTGCTGATGGTGCGCGTCTAATGAATGCACAGATGTATAAGAAACGTACCTTGTATTTATGCATTCAGGAGTTTATGACTAGTTTATTGATGAGCTTGTAAGTTAGGGATATTCCAATTAGGCGAGTACTGAAATACGTTTCTGGAGAATTTCCTTCGTGGATGGCGTCTAGTCGCACCGGCATCATGCGGCACCCTGTGAAAAAACAATACGGCGATTGTCTTGCCGATGGTGCGCGTCTAATGAATGCAGAGATGTTTAAGAAACGTACCTGGGATTTATGCATTCGAGCGTTTATGAATAATTTAATGATGAGCTTGTAAGTTAGGGGTATTCCAATTAAGCGAGTACTGAACTACGTTTCTGGTGAATTTCCTTCGTGGATGGCGTGTAGTCGCAGCGGCATCATGCGGCACCCTGTGAAGAAACAATACGGCGATTGTCTTGCCGATGGTGCGCGTCTAATGAATGCAGAGATGTTTAAGAAACGTACCTGGGATTTATGCATTCGAGCGTTTATGAATAATTTAATGATGAGCTTGTAAGTTAGGGGTATTCCCATTAAGCGAGTACTGAACTACGTTTCTGGTGAATTTCCTTCGTGGATGGCGTGTAGTCGCAGCGGCATCATGCGGCACCCTGTGAAGAAACGACACGGCGATTGTCTTGCCGATGGTGCGCGTCTAATGAATGCAGAGATGTTTAAGAAACGTACCTTGGATTTATGCATTCAGGCGTTTATGACTAGTTTATTGATGAGCATGGAAGTTAGAGATATTTCAATTAAGCGAGTACTGAAATACGTTTCTAGTGAATTTCCTTCGTGGATGGCGTGTAGTCGCACCGGCATCATGCGGCACCCTGTGAAGAAACAACACGGCGATTCTCTTGCCGATGGTGCGCGTCTAATGAATGCACAGATGTTTAAGAAACGTACCTTGTATTTATGCATTCAGGCTTTTATGACTGGTTTATTGATGAGCTTGTAAGTTAGGGATATTCCAATTAAGCGAGTACTGAAATACGTTTCTAGTGAATTTCCTTCGTGGATGGCGTGTAGTCGCACCGGCATCATGTGGCACCCTGTGAAGAAACAACACGGCGATTGTCTTGCCGATGGTGCGCGTCTAATGAATGCACAGATGTTTAAGAAACGTACCTTGTATTTATGCATTCAGGCGTTTATGACTAGTTTAATGATGAGCTTGTAAGTTAGGGATATTCCAATTAGGCGAGTACTGAAATACGTTTCTAGTGAATTTCCTTCGTGGATGGCGTGCTGTCGTAGCAGCATCATGCGGCACTCTGTGAAGAAACAACACTCAATGTACGGTGATTGTCTTGCCGATGGCGCGCGTCTCATGAATGCGCAGATGTTTAAGAAACGTACCTTGGATTTATGCATTCAGGCACTTATGAATAGTTTAATGATAAGCTTGTAAGTTAAGGATATTCCAATTAAGCTAGTACTGAAATACGTTTCTGGTGAATTTGCTTCGTGGATGGCGTGTAGTCGCACCGGCATCATGCAGCACCCTGTGAAGAAACAACACGGCGATTTTCTTGCCGATGGCGCGAGTCTAATGAATGCACAGATGTCTAACAAACGCACCTGGGATTTATGCATTCAGGCGTTTATGAATAATTTATTGATGAGCTTGTAAGTTAAGGATATTCTAATTAAGCGAGTACTGAAATACGTTTCTGGTGAATTTCCTTCGTGGATGGCGTGTAGTCGCACCGGCGTCATGCAGCACCCTGTGAAAAAACAACACGGCGATTGTCTTGCCGATGGCGCGAGTCGAATGAATGCACAGATGTTTAAGAAACGTACCTGGGAATCATGCATTCAAGCGTTTATGAATAATTTAATGATGAGCTTGTAAGTTAAGAATATTCCAATTAAGCGAGTACTGAAATACGTTTCTGGTGAATTTCCTTCGTGAATGGCGTGTAGTCGCACAGGCATCATGCGGCACCCTGTGAAGAAACAACACGGCGATTGTCTTGCCGATGGCGCGCGTCTAATGACTGCACAGGTGTTAAAAAAACGTACCTGGGATTTATGAATTCAAGCGTTTATGAATAATTTAATGATAAGCTTGTAAGTTAGGGATATTCCAATTAAGCGAGTACTGAAATACGTTTCTGGTGAATTTCCTTCGTGGATGGCGTGTAGTCGCACCGGTATCATGCGGCACCCTGTGAAGAAACAACACGGCGATTGTCTTGCCGATGGTGCGCGTCTAATGATTGCACAGATGTTTAAGAAACGTACCCGGGATTTATGCATTCGAGCGTTTATGAATAGTTTAATGATGAGTTTGTATGTTAGGGGTATACCAATTAAGCGAGTACTGAACTACGTTTCTGGTGAATTTCCTTCGTGGATGGCGTGTTGTCGCAGCGGCATCATGCGGCACCCTGTGAAGAAACAACACGGCGATTGTTTTGCTGATGGTGCGCGTCTAATGAATGCACAGATGTATAAGAAACGTACCTTGTATTTATGCATTCAGGAGTTTATGACTAGTTTATTGATGAGCTTGTACGTTAGGGATATTCCAATTAGGCGAGTACTGAAATACGTTTCTGGTGAATTTCCTTCGTGGATGGCGTGTAGTCGCACCGGTATCATGCGGCACCCTGTGAAGAAACAATACGGCGATTGTCTTGCCGATGGTGCGCGTCTAATGAATGCACAGATGTTTAAGAAACGTACCTTGGATTTATGCATTCAGGCGTTTATGACTAGTTTAATGATGAGCTTGTAAGTTAGGGATATTCCAATTAAGCGAGTACTGAAATACGTTTCTGGTGAATTTCCTTCATGGATGGCGTGCAGTCGCACCGGTATCATGCGGCACCCTGTGAAGAAACAATACGGCGATTGTCTTGCCGATGGTGCGCGTCTAATGAATGCACAGATGTATAAGAAACGTACCTTGTATTTATGCATTCAGGCGTTTATGACTAGTTTATTGATGAGCATGTAAGTTAGGGATATTCCAATTAAGCGAGTACTGAAATTCGTTTCTGGTGAATTTCCTTCATGGATGGCGTGCAGTCGCACTGGCATCATGCGGCACCCTGTGAAGAAAGAACACGGCGATTGTCTTGCCGATGGTGCGCGTCTAATGAATGCAGAGATGTTTAAGAAACGTACCTTGGATTTATGCATTCAGGCGTTTATGACTAGTTTAATGATGAGCTTGTAAGTTAGGGATATTCCAATTAAGCGAGTACTGAAATACGTTTCTAGTGAATTTCCTTCGTGGATGGCGTGTAGTCGCACCGGCATCATGCGGCACCCTGTGAAGAAACAACACGGCGATTGTCTTGCCGATGGTGCGCGTCTAATGAATGCACATAAGTTTAAGAAACGTACCTTGTATTTATGCATTCAGGCGTTTATGACTAGTTTAATGATGAGCTTGTAAGTTAGGGATATTCCAATTAAGCGAGTACTGAAATACGTTTCTAGTGAATTTCCTTCGTTGATGGCGTGTAGTCGCAGCGGCACCCTGTGAAGAAACAACACGGCGATTGTCTTGCCGATGGTGCGCGTTTAATGAATGCACAGATGTTTAAGAAACGTACCTTGTATTTATGCATTCAGGCGTTTATGACTAGTTTATTGATGAGCTTGTAAGTTTGGGATATTCCAATTAGGCGAGTAATGAAATACGGTTCTAATGAAGCTCCTTCGTGGATGGCGTGTAGTCGCAGCGGCATCATGCGGCACCCTTTGAAGAAACAACACGGCGAATGTCTTGCCGATGGTGCGCGTCTAATGAATGCACAGATGTTTAAGAAACGTACCTTCTATTTATGCATTCAGGCGTTTATGACTAGTTTATTGATGAGCTTCTAAGTTAGGGATATTCCAATTAAGCGAGTAATGAAATACGTCTCTAGTGAATTTTCTTCGTGGATGGCGTGTAGTCGCACCGGCATCATGCGGCACCCTGTGAAGAAACAACACGGCGATTGTCTTGCCGATGGTGCGCGTCCAATGAATGCACAGATGTTTAAGAAACGCACCTTGTATTTATGGAATAAGGCGTTTATGACTAGTTTATTGATGAGCTTGTAAGTTATGGATATTCCAATTAAGCGAGTAATGAAATACGTTTCTAGTGAATTTCCTTCGTGGATGGCGTGTAGTCGCACCGGCATCATGCGGCACCCTGTGAAGAAACAACACGGCGATTGTCTTGCTGATGGTGCGCGTCTAATGAATGCCCAGATGTATAAGAAACGTACCTTGTATTTATGCATTCAGGCGTTTATGACTAGTTTAATGATGAGCTTGTAAGTTAGGGATGTTCCAATTAAGCGAGTAATGAAATACGTTTCTGGTGAATTTCCTTTGTGGATGGCGTGTAGTCGCACCTGCATCATGCGGCACCCTGTGAAGAAACAACACGGCGATTGTCTTGCCTATGGTGCGCGTCTAATGAATGCACAGATGTTTAAGAAACGTACCTGGGATTTATGCATTCGAGCGTTTATGAATAGTTTAATGATGAGTCTGTAAGTTAGGGGTATTCCAATTAAGCGAGTACTGAACTACGTTTCTGGTGAATTTCCTTCGAGGATGGCGTGTAGTCGCACCGGCATCATGCGGCACCCTGTGAAGAAACAACACGGCGATTGTCTTGCCGATGGCGCGCGTCCAATGAATGCACAGATGTTTAAGAAACGTACCTTTGATTTATGCATTCAGGCGTTTATGACTAGTTTAATGATGAGCTTGTAAGATAGGGATATTCCAATTGAGCGAGTACTGAAATACGTTTCTAGTGAATTTCCTTCGTGGATGGCGTGTAGTCGCACCGGCATCATGCGGCACCCTGTGAAGAAACAACACGGCGATTGTCTTGCCGATGGTGCGCGTCTAATGAATGCACAGATGTTTAAGAAACGTACCTTGTATTTATGCATTCAGGCGTTTATGACTAGTTTAATGATGAGCTTGTAAGTTAGGGATATTCCAATTAGGCGAGTACTGAAATACGTTTCTAGTGAATTTCCTTCGTGGATGGCGTGTAGTCGCAGCGGCATCATGCGGCACCCTGTATAGAAACAACACGGCGATTGTCTTGCTGATGGTGCGCGTCTAATGAATGCACAGATGTATAAGAAACGTACCTTGTATTTATGCATTCAGGCGGTTATGACTTGTTTAATGATGAGCTTGTAAGTTAGGGATATTCCAATTAAGCGAGTAATGAAATACGTTTCTGGTGAATTTCCTTCGTGGATGGCGTGTAGTCGCACCGGCATCATGCGGCACCCTGTGAAGAAACAACACGGCGATTGTCTTGCCGATGGCGCGCGTCTAATGAATGCACAGATGTTTAACAAACGTACCTGGGATTTATGCATTCGAGCATTTATGAATAGTTTAATGATGAGCTTGTAAGTTAGGGGTATTCCAATTAAGCGAGTACTGAACTACGTTTCTGGTGAATTTCCTTCGTGGATGGCGTGTAGTCGCAGCGGCATCATGCGGCACCCTGTGAAGAAACAACACGGCGATTGTCTTGCTGATGGTGCGCGTCTAATGAATGCACAGATGTATAAGAAACGTACCTTGTATTTATGCATTCAGGCGTTTATGACTAGTTTAATGATGAGCTTGTAAGTTAGGGATATTCCAATTAAGCGAGTAATGAAATACGTTTCTGGTGAATTTCCTTCGTGGATGGCGTGTAGTCGCACCGACATCATGCGGCACCCTGTGAAGAAACAACACGGCGATTGTCTTGCCGATGGCGCGCGTCCAATGAATGCACAGATGTTTAAGAAACGTACCTTGGATTTATACATTCAGGCGTTTATGACTAGTTTAATGATGAGCTTGTAAGTTAGGGATATTCCAATTAAGCGAGTACTGAAATACGTTTCTGGTGAATTTCCTTCGTGGATGGCGTGTAGTCGCACCGGCATCATGCAGCACCCTGTGAAGAAACAATACGGCGATTGTCTTGCCGATGGTGCGCGTCTAATGAATGCACAGATGTTTAAGAAACGTACCTGCGATTTATGCAGTCGGGCGTTTATGAATAATTTAATGATGAGCTTGTAAGTTAGGGATATTCCAATTAAGCCAGTACTGAAATGCGTTCCTGGTGAATTTACTTCGTGGATGGCGTGTAGTCGCACCGGCATTATGCGGCACCCTGTGAAGAAACAACACGGCGATTGTCTTGCCGATGGTGCACGTCTAATGAATGCACAGATGTTTAAGAAACGTACCTGGGATTTATGCATTCAGACGTTTATGAATAGTTTAATGATGAGCTTGTAAGTTAAGGATATTCCAATTAAGCGAGTACTGAAATACGTTTCTGGTGAATTTCCTTCGTGGATGGCGTGTAGTCGCAGCGGCATCATGCGGCACCCTGTGAAGAAACAACACGGCGATTGTCTTGCTGATGGTGCGCGTCTAATGAATGCACAGATGTATAAGAAACGTACCTTGTATTTATGCATTCAGGCGGTTATGACTTGTTTAATGATGAGCTTGTAAGTTAGGGATATTCCAATTAAGCGAGTAATGAAATACGTTTCTGGTGAATTTCCTTCGTGGATGGCGTGTAGTCGCACCGGCATCATGCGGCACCCTGTGAAGAAACAACACGGCGATTGTCTTGCCGATGGTGCGCGTCTAATGAATGCACAGATGTTTAACAAACGTACCTGGGATTTATGCATTCGAGCATTTATGAATAGTTTAATGATGAGCTTGTAAGTTAGGGGTATTCCAATTAAGCGAGTACTGAACTACGTTTCTGGTGAATTTCCTTCGTGGATGGCGTGTAGTCGCAGCGGCATCATGCGGCACCCTGTGAAGAAACAACACGGCGATTGTCTTGCTGATGGTGCGCGTCTAATGAATGCACAGATGTATAAGAAACGTACCTTGTAATTATGCATTCAGGCGTTTATGACTAGTTTAATGATGAGCTTGTAAGTTAGGGATATTCCAATTAAGCGAGTAATGAAATACGTTTCTGGTGAATTTCCTTCGTGGATGGCGTGTAGTCGCACCGACATCATGCGGCACCCTGTGAAGAAACAACACGGCGATTGTCTTGCCGATGGCGCGCGTCCAATGAATGCACAGATGTTTAAGAAACGTACCTTGGATTTATACATTCAGGCGTTTATGACTAGTTTAATGATGAGCTTGTAAGTTAGGGATATTCCAATTAAGCGAGTACTGAAATACGTTTCTGGTGAATTTCCTTCGTGGATGGCGTGTAGTCGCACCGGCATCATGCAGCACCCTGTGAAGAAACAATACGGCGATTGTCTTGCCGATGGTGCGCGTCTAATGAATGCACAGATGTTTAAGAAACGTACCTGCGATTTATGCAGTCGGGCGTTTATGAATAATTTAATGATGAGCTTGTAAGTTAGGGATATTCCAATTAAGCCAGTACTGAAATGCGTTCCTGGTGAATTTACTTCGTGGATGGCGTGTAGTCGCACCGGCATTATGCGGCACCCTGTGAAGAAACAACACGGCGATTGTCTTGCCGATGGTGCACGTCTAATGAATGCACAGATGTTTAAGAAACGTACCTGGGATTTATGCATTCAGGCATTTATGAATAGTTTAATGATGAGCTTGTAAGTTAAGGATATTCCAATTAAGCGAGTACTGAAATACGTTTCTGGTGAATTTCCTTCGTGGATGGCGTGTAGTCGCAGCGGCATCATGCGGCACCCTGTGAAGAAACAACACGGCTATTGTCTTGCCGATGGTGCGCGTCTAATGAATGCACAGATGTTTAAGAAACGTACCTTGTATTTATGCATTTA
The DNA here is from genome assembly GCF_052857255.1 of Amblyomma americanum. Taxonomy (NCBI): domain Eukaryota; kingdom Metazoa; phylum Arthropoda; class Arachnida; order Ixodida; family Ixodidae; genus Amblyomma; species Amblyomma americanum. The sequence continues at coordinate 36,664,591 of NC_135505.1, forward strand.
GGCGTTTATGACTAGTTTATTGATGAGCTTGTAAGTTAGGGATATTCCAATTAAGCGAGTAATGAAATACGTTTCTAGTGAATTTCCTTCGTGGATGGCGTGTAGTCGCAGCGGCATCATGCGGCACCCTGTGAAGAAACAACACGGCGATAGTCTTGCCGATGCCGCGCGTCTAATGAATGCACAGATGTCTTAGAAAGGTATCTTGGATTCATGCAGTTTGTTGTTTATGAATACTTTAATGATGAGCTTGTAAGTTACAAATGTTCAATTAAGCGCAAATTTCCCCGGAACGCACTCAACTTAAAAGGCGCGAAGCCGTGTCTGGTTTCCCGACTCACCACAGCTTTCGGTCTCGAAGCAGGTTCAACATCACTTAAGCCACAGCTAACTTTTTTTCTAAAACTTGCCTGATGTTGCTCAGAGTTTCACAAGATTACATTGAGGACGCAGTCTCTTAATCCGCAACAAGACTAAATTCACGACGAAGAGGAGAGATCAGGGTCTACAGCTTATAATTTAAACATGCATTAGATTGAATAACGTACGTATATGCGGAGCTTATAACATTACATTCAACTGAAATTGATCAGTCTCCATTGATATCGGACCATGTTGCAGTGTCATAACCGCGCAGAGCAGTGTGCAAAATGTACGTGCACAAGAGGCGACAAGTTCGCAAATAATGTCTACATAAGCCCAGTCATTGTATCCTTTACACCCTTCACTTTGAGATATGAAGGAATAGTGACATTTTCTCTGATCTTCGGGATTGTTAAGACAGTTTGCAATGTTTACAAAGAAAGAAAAACATGTTCCTGTATGAGGTGTTTCAAAAACATGCGGACCCACGCGCAGCCACTCTCTCCGTGAGTACTACACGTGAACGGAACATTCCGAGAAACATAGTGCGGATGCAATTAAACTGTTTACTTTAAGGATGTATACACCGCCGTTTTTTAGGACGAGTGAAGAACTGCTTGGGACGCGGCTAGTTTGAACATGATCATATGCACGACGTGCGCTGCATAGTTTTACAAGGAAAGAGTTAAAGACGGCACGGACGGTTGAGCTCAACCGTTCGCGTTGTCTTTAACTGTGTCCCTAAGAACCTAAACAGCGCACGCCTTGCACATATTTAATGAGTATTTAACCAAGCGAGCTGATGCACTAGTGGTGTGGGCGAGGAATTTTATCGACTTTATTCCACGGTCTGCCATTGCTGTAGCGGAGTTTTTGATTTGTAGGATAGTTGTGCTTTTTTTCTTGGCTTACGTTCAGCGAACACCATTTCACAAAATGGCCTGTTTCACTTTTGCAAAAAGGTGTTCCTTTGCTTGTGCAGCGGAAGGGAAAACTTCAGCGCAAGAATATATTTCGAAGCAGTGCACTACGAAGTCAACCAGCATGTCAGAGGTTTGATATTCATACGAACAGTGCAACCACATATATTTGCATTTTATTATTAGGTCCAATAAAACAAAGTGCGGTCCTGTAGGTCACGAAGATCAAAATCTTCAGTAGTGGAAACAGACACCATTGATGGGCATAGGCAGACAATTTTGTGGTATGAAGCAAGTAATGGCTTTCATGCTCTGACTGGGCTACAGCAACTCCTTGAGTGCTTGGCAATCGCAATTTTCGGTCTCTAAAACTAACGATTATGACTGGCTGTTGTAATTGAACAACGTGCGACAAAACTCTTCACTATGAGATAATGTAGCGAAGTTTTTATGACCCCTGAATTTGGCAGGTGATGCTTGATTCCTGGAAATGCTAAATCTGTTGTAGACTGCTGTTTTCTTCGCCGAGCATTAAATGCCATTTCAGTTTCTTCATAATAGTTTTCTTTAGATCGCAGTCATGCGTTGATTTTCATCCAGAAGACTCTGTCTCTTTCATTCGAGTTCTCGTTTCGGAACAAACAGGTACTACCTCGCTTGTATCTCCTTCGCGCAAGCTTTCCTTGGCTTTCAATATTTCTGCTCGTTCGCACGAGTACATGCGCAACAGCTTGTAACTCATGCCAAATAATAGTGTCCACTTGCACGTTCAAAAAGCAGATGCTTCAAGAACGACTGAAGAATCGCTTTGTACCAGACTCCTAAAGGCGACATGAAGCTGCTAGGGAGCCTGCTGTAAACTGTAAACCAGTCAAAAAGCCGCAGACCTCAGCAAAGCATTACTGTATGTTGCCTGAAATAAGAGCTACATCGAAAACAATGCGCTACCCAGCCACGCTGATGATTCACCTACATCATCATCTCTATATCAGCGGTAGAGCCTCAACATGCTGATCAGTACAGAATGAAGCTGTTAATTTAGGGCGAAGCCGTAATAAACCACATCCTCTGCATTCTTTTAGCAGAACAAACGCGCTTACGAAATGAGCTTATATGCACCAGGTTGTTCTCGTCAGGAACATTCACAGTTTTGCAAGACCCTAAAACAAGCAGAGGAAGCAATAATTGAAACAATAAGGTGGACGGTTTCAAAATTTGCTGCGCGTATTCCATCCCACAGGAGATCGAGGGTGTGATACAAAATAGAAGGCTGCCTCATTGCTTCAGAATGTTTGTGTCTATCTTTATGAAGTATAAAGCGCCGCTTTACTGACTCTTGTGTTTTGGAATAGTTCGATTTGGCACTAAGATGTGTCATAATATCGGCACAGGTGGTTGGCACTCCTTTTCACCTTCACATCCGCCACTCAGCTGGCTGCATAAGGTTGTTTAGAGAGGGACATAAGCCCCAACAAATCGCTGGAAGACGTCCCGTTTCTATGCACGGCCGAAAAATTATCTGGACCCTGGAGGCACCTTGCTTGGCTAATGTAAAATATTGTCTGCAGAGTGTCAGCAGTGCGGCAGTATGCAGTTATGATGGGGCGAAATGGAATGGGCTGCCTTCAAGCAGTGGACTCAGCTTCTTCACGAGCAATAAGGCTGTCATTTCTGTCTGGCTGATGTTTTTGTTTGTTAAACGCACTCTTTTACGTAATAAATTGAGCTGAATTACCATGCACTTAAATAATTTCACATACATCTTCTTACAACCCGTTATCTCAAAAGTTCAGCTGCGTCTACTTCCTGAAATAATGAGTTAAAGCCATTTAATATATAGTGCTAGTTATCAGCAACAATACGAGTTCAAGCTGTTTTGTTCTGTTACAAAAAGAGATAGATGGGTGGATGGGTGTTTGATTGATTGATTGATTGATTGATGGATGGATGGATGGATGGATTGATGGATGGATGGATGGATGGATGGATGGATGGATGGATGGATGGATGGATAAATGGACGGACGGACGGACGGATAAAGCTGAAGCCTTTATTTCGGGTGTTGATTCAAGCCACCTAGCCATGACTTCTGAAATTTCACTCTTTTCTTCATTTTAGCCACCAATCAGATAACCTTCGCTTGGTTACTTCTATCCGCTTAAAATCTACTCTTCCTTAACTGGCCTTAAACTCCAATGCTTTGAATAAATCAGTCCCGCTCCTTTCCACTGCCGGTTGAAGGCCTTTGCAGAAAAGTATCAAGTGTTTTGCCCTTTTTTTCTCCTCTCCACAAGCACCGCACAATGTGTCTATCTCGTGGTACCTGACTATGTCTTAGTCCGCAAAACTCTCGTCCTGGGCTCACACAACAAAGAATTTTCCTACAATTATCATAGGTATTTTCTTTCGCGATTTCCTGCTTAAAAATCTTGTATGGTACCAGTGGCGATTTCTTCAGCAGCCTTTTTTGCACAGAGCTCTCTCTGTTCCTTGAACGTTTTCCTTAACCTGCAATTGCTGATTTTCCCCCTACTGCTGCCTAGATATTTGCTTGTCAATTTTCTAGTTCGCTTTCTCCATTTCGTGTCAACTTTCCTTATGAACAAGTATCTCAAAAATTTACCAGCTCACTGCTGTTCCCCCATTTTTCTCAATCGCTCCTCAAATGCTATCTTGCGGCTAGCTTGCCTGCTCTCGAACGACGCCCATCACATATCACCCTCTACCCCCTGATTTGGTATATTGCCATGTGCTCCCAAAGCTAGCCTACCTACGCCGCGTTGTTTGATTTCTAACCTTGCTTGAACATCTGGTCTCATGCACAGGAACGCATTGCGAAATTCAGACTAGGAACCATCCCCTTTCCAGATCCCTGTTACTACTTCAGACCTGTTGTCATTCCTCAGTGCCCCATTTTTCATGCAGCTGCATTCCTACCAGCTTTAAACATTTCATAATTTGCTAGCTCTGCCAGATACTCAGCATCGTTTATTTATCCGCACCCCAAGGTACTTTACTCATCCACCACTTCTGCTTGAACTCCTGTATTTTATGCTCGCCGCCCTCGTCATTAAATATCATGACTGCATAAATAAATGTTGCGCCCTCTGTTGGCAATTCTGCACACCAAAATGTTCTTTTCGAATACTGTTCCGGAGTACGTTGAGCGTCATATCTTAATACATAGAAACGTGTTCTAACCAGAGGTGGTGGCAATGGTATTTGATAGGACTTTTGGGAAGGACGAGCTTAAGCAAAAGCATACAAGAACCAGTGCAGAAACCATGATTTCAGGATAGGCTAAGGACAAAAAGGCCTTATACTCGACGTAAAGATGTCGGATTAAAAGGTTCCGGCGACTGCTACTAAACGAGTATTCTACTTGTATTTAAACGCGTTTTTCCTTATTTTCTTTCCAGCAGTGTCACGGGAGATTGTAAATGTTTATTCAGCTCGCCATCCGAAAATACGAAGCTTCCTCAAAGTGATATGGCTGGCATTCATGGCTTTGATTTGTGCGGTAGCAGTGTTTTTGTCCCAAGAACGATATTAACAGCGCATTGACACTAGATAACATTTTTTCTGACAGTGTTGGTCAGCACATTCGACACTTCTGTCTATTAAGTCAGCAACGGCGACGGCTTCGGATTAAAACAAACTGCTCGCCCCTGATATTTCGGCATCGAAACATCTCGTAAATGTCACTCACTGCAGAAGAAATTGGTTGCATTGACTCCATCCGCTTGTAATATTTCTTTCACTTAGTTAGCACCGGGGACACTGCTTTCAGGATGCCCACGTGTGTGCAGGGCACTGGCCTCACGAGCCTTAGCCCTGAAATCTACTCCTACCACAGCCGTTTTCTAGAAGCCCATTTTAGAAGCACTATCGAACCATCATAAGAATTAGCCTCAGAAATATGTGGCCATCATCATCTTCAGTCGAGCTCTTTTCGTTGCAAAGAAAAAAGAAGCTCTGAATCACGTTCAGTTATAACTTTAGTGACATAGCGGAGAAAAAGTATTCCGGTAAAGTTGCTCTCGCCAATCTACATGTCCCTCGGCCGCATTCGGCGCCGTTTTTCTTCAGTTTGCATCGCCTTCGACACTTTAAAGACCAAAATGTTGTTGTACTTTATTACTAGTACATATTCTCCCCTGATACAATAGCTTAATTTCAGCCGAGGGATTCAGAGCCTAACGTTCCTCTGCAATACATGCGCGTTTGCTACTGTCCATGAATAATATTAGCTGAATCGATGCCTTTTCTATTGGTCACTGTGCGGTCCGCTATGTTGTAAAGGTCCCAGTTTAGCCCACGAAAGGCCCAAGGAAATATTTCTTTAAAATGTGGCTTCGCTCATCACGCAATAGCATTGTGTATCCGAGGGCATCCAGCCCAACTCTTCACCTTTTCTGCGCACGAAGTCGAAGGAACAATATGTTCTATTATTTTATAATAGATTAATTTCTCATTTAATGGGCACGGAATAATACTAAGCCACGAGAGTGAGATACACAACCCTACTTTTAAACAACTTTTTGGGCAATTGCTGCACACGCATTTATTGTGGCAACACCCATAATTAGATCAGAAAAGAGTCTAATTTGCCGTGAGGAGGCTTTTTCAGTGCGTGTCCTATTGGGCAAGTTCCGTAAACTCCTCTGCTTTCCTCGGGGGGCCATCACCAGTTTCGAATGACTTTGTAGTCTGCTAAAGGTCGTCTCACTGGCGAGCTGCACATGCACTTGCCTTTGCAATACTGGCGGAGTGCTTACCAAAAAAAAGAAATGTTCACAGCGGGCTTTACCGCATGAGATGTTTGTTTGACGGCGGAACAAATCAGTGACCCGTCAAAGCAGCGGTTTTGTCCAAGAACTAATAACCAAGCATTTCAACCCCAGGAAAGCCAAGCACCAGGTTGGGAGAAATTCTGTACCCACTTGGAAAGCCGAGGGTACCATGTCGCTCTGGGTTTTGAGCCCAACTCTTCCCGAATGTGGCGCGGATGCTCTACCAGAAGGCCGCATTAGTTGCGAATGACGCCGTAGTGGAAGGTAGGCGATTAATTTTGACGGCCTGACACTGCACAGCCCAAGGGCGTTTTTTCAGTTCTTCTCTAAACAAACACTAGGCTTCTGAGGTCCAGTTTTTATCCCGTGACATTTGAATCAGTAGCCGAATGCGAAAGGCACTTAACCGTCATAAGGGGTACAAGGGTAAGTGATATGTATTACGTGTTTGCAACGATGATTTTGCCACAGCGTATATTCAAACCATTAAGAAAATCACTGTGTTGCCGCTCATACACGTCCTAAACCGCTAGGAATTATTTACATACTGCAGTTATACGTTCAGCTATCAAGGTGTTTGCTGCTTAACCCTAGGTACTCATTTGTTCATTTGGTTTGGGCCTTGTATCGTCACTGGTGACTTTAATGCGCATCCGGATGAATTCGAAGGGAAGAAGTCTTGTCTGTTTCGCCTCTGACCACGACCTACAATTCCTTAATGACGGTTTTCCAAGGTACATTCGCGGGCTGTCTTACAGCAGTTGTCTGGACTTGGCATATGTGTCTCGGTACATTGCGAGACGCGTCCGTTGGTTTGCCGACACAGAAACGCATGGAAATGACCACATGCATACATATATTATCGTTCCTGGTCTCGCTGGATGCAGATCTGCCAAACGTTTGCAACGAATAGACTGGTCTATGTTTAAAACCTTTATGAAAGAAGCCTGCAGAGAAGACATTACGACATGTATTGAACATTGCTTCAAGGAGGCTATGAAACACGCGACATGCTTCTTCATTCTAATTCCAAAGCTCACAGAGTTTGATGTAGAGCTGCAGCGCTTTCGATCACCACGACGAAGAGCAGAGAGAAGATACAGGCGCACAAAGTCGCTGCACGAATTAAGGGATGCAAGGCGCACACAGAAGAGAATCCGGCGCAGAATTTACTCTTGCAGGCTGACCGTTGGAAAGCATTCTGTGAATCACTGGATCCTAAAAAGCCTCTCTCACGCATCTGGAGTGTGGTCCGTCGTATGCTAACATGTCCTCAGGAGCTCCAACGATTCAAGTATCTCGAAATTCACCAAGGACGTAGCGAAGCGTAGATTGGCGAAGAGATCTGCACAAGAATAGCAGGTCCCAGGAATCAAGCCACAAATCTGAATCGCTGCGAAGTGCCTAGATCTAGGGATTAGCGAATGGACCTTCTTTTCTCCACGGAAGAACTAGACGCCGCGACGGCCGGTTGCAGACGGCCTTCATCACCGGGGCCCAATGGAGTAACATACTCTGCACTTGCAAACCTTGGTCAGGAGGCTCAACATGTTCTTTTAGACCACTTCAACTCATCATGATATATGGGCACATTTCCGGACGCGTGAAAATCAAGTCGTCTGGTTTCAGTCCTTGAACCTGGAAAATCGCCGCTTGACCTAGCATCGTACCGTCCAATCGCATTGGCTAGTTGCGTGCGAAAACTCATGGAAATGATAGTACTTACACGAATTGAGTGGTATATGGAGCGCTCTCAAATATGCACAGATGTAATGTCTTGGTTTCGGCGGGGACGTTCGTCTCTTGATAGCGTGATTGACCTGATGTTATAAGTTCAACATCAGAAGCATCTGAAGCGCTTGACCTCGGCGTTGTTGCTGGTTGTTAAAGGGGTAGTATGATAACGTCACCCATCAAGCTATTGTGGACGCTCAGGAAGCTGCAGAACTTGGTTTTCGCATGTTCTGCTGGATACGCAGCTATCAATCCAACCTATCACTATTTATGCAGACAGAGGACGGACCAACATCTTAACATTACACTTTCCGCGGGGTCCCACAGGGTGGAGTACTCAGCCCAACGCTTTTCAGCCTTGCGCTAGGCGGCCTTGTCGATGTAATACCAAAGTCGGCGAGAGTCTTAATCTATGCAGACGGTATTTGTATATGGGCATCAGGAGTTACGCGACCACAAGTTCGAGCAAAGCGTCAAAAGGCGGCAAGTAATCTTGCGGCCTACCTCTGCCTGCAAGGCCCAGGGATTTCTACTGAAAAACGTTCCGTTGTTGCCTTTACACGCAAAAGCATGTCCCATTACACCGTACGCATAAATGGGTCAAATATATCCTACGAAAGAAGCCATCGCTTCCTCGGAGTAATCATCGATCGTAATCTAACTTGGAGCCCACATGTCTCGTACATGAAAAGGTGATTGATATCGATATTTCACGTTCCCTCCTTTCTCGCAGGGAAGTCGTGGGGAGCATCAGTGCAGTCGATGCTCCAGCTGTACACCTCATTATTCATGGGATTCTCTCGGTACAGTATCCCTGCACTAGAAAACGTGAGGAAAACGAACATACGGTGTCTGTAAAGTGTTCAGGCTGAAGCTCTGCGGACCTACCTAGGACTGCCAAAATGCGCGTCTACAGCCGCAAGAGTACTCATCGCTCAGAAGATACCATTGACTTCTTATGTCACAATCGAAGCCTTGAGAGCGAATATTCGTCACCTCTCTCGGATTCCCGCACACCATCTTGCCAATCTTCCTGCTAACCGGCTGAGTACGTCGCTTCCGCCAAATTATTGATGCACATCGCGACCTTCTACCAACGCAATTCACACCAGCCTCTAGACCATCTTCTCCATTATAGAGCCTGCACTAACCTCATGTGCTTTTTTTCTATACCGTGCATCAAAAAGAAGGCTGACTTCTCGACGACAGCACTAAAACAGACCACTACGAAAATATTTGTGAGAGAAACACGGACACCGACTGCACGTATACACCGATGGCTCAGTCACCCCTTCCAATTCCTCGGGCTCCGTGGTCATCCCCGTACGAACCATAGTTAATAAAGCGAAAACATCACTCTGGACTTCATCTACTGGTGCAGAACTTGCTGCTATTCGTGTCACCATTGAGCAAATCAATGAAGAAACACCCCAGCAATGGTCAGTTTTCACTGATCCAATGACAGCCCTCCAAGCGTTACAATCTGCTCTTCGTCATGGGTCCCATGAACAACTTCTCACGGAAGTCCGAGAGCTCGACCACACAGCCATCAACAAAGGGCATGATATTGTTTACCAATGGGTGTCAGGACACAGCAGCGGAACCGCAGGCAACCACCACGCGGACGAGGCCGCGCGAACTTCTCACCATGAGGGTGATCCTGTGTCCATCCCCATCTCAAGAGCCGACGCAGCGGTTAGGCTTAGACCACTGTCGCGGGACATCACGCTTGCCGCGTAGAATTCAGCCAATTCTCGCATTCGCGTTTAAAAACCTTGGACCCAGATCTGAAGCTTCGGCTTCCATCTGGCCTACCACGACGTGAAGCAACTTTGTTGTGTCGCCTGTGGCTTGTGTAGTTTTCACCAAGCACTACTCCTTCTTAATAGGCATGGCTGAAAGCCCTGCATGTGCCATCTGGGGGTGTGATGAAACAATAACCCAGATTCTTTGTGAATACCCTGCCTACAGCGCCAAAAATCAGTCGCTCTGCCGTGCACTGGAGATTCTAGACCTGGGCCCACTGAAGGAAACGAAGATTCTTGGCCACTGATCGTGGCGGTCATCAGCGCTGAAGGCCTTCAAGGCACTGCTCCGTTTTTTGAACCATTCTGGCCTGCACGATAGGCTGTGACTTAATTGAACGCTGTGATTTTGCATACTGACTTTAATTTCCGTCAACTGTCTTTTGACGTTCATCTTTTTCTACCCACACCCCTTCCCCACGTGCAGGGTAGCAAACCGGCTATTCGTCTGGTTATCCTCCCTGCCTTTCCTCCTCCCCCTCCTCATCCTCCTGTTCTGCTAGTTCTTTTAGGCCAGGCCCATGGAAGCAAGCTCATCGGCTCCTTACAATAGGCGATCTATGAATTCTAAAAAAGCTAACTTCGTGCGTAAGGCGGCAGACCTGCAGGCCACTTGAAAAGCGAGGTGCTTGCCGGGTGTTTCAGCGAACACTTTCATTCATTTCTGAAAACTGGGAGTTTAAATCAAAGCAAAATCATTTCAGGGACATACCATCCACCGCTATGGAAGAAAGGTTGTCCCTGAACTTATTTTTTCCATTTAAAACCAAATCATTCCAGAGACAGACTTTCAGCGCCGGCGGATGTCAGTCACGAAAATATGGTAGCTAGCCGGCTTGTAACTGAAATTCAGTAAAAAGCTTTTCAATTTACAGAGCATGCTGGTAGGTGTCAACGGGGATTCAAAGGTTATGGAAGGAAGGACGAAGAAGTGGTGGTGCCGAACGTCCTTTGTTTGAGCTCTTCCACTTTTCTGCAGTTTTTTGCTTTTGTGCGTGAACTGCGTCGTCGTCATCCTTCGGGATGGCGGGAGTACAACCCCTGCGCCCTTCCGTGGTCGCCGTTGACAAGACTGCGGCTCTACCAGGTGGCAACTCTAGTGCTGATGTGGAGCTTCCAGATTCGTCTGATGAATCCACGGTGACAGCGATGGATTCTGACAGCAGCAGCTTCACGCTTTTAGAGTCGCGCCGGCTGAAAAGGAAGTTGCGCCGGACATCGACAGCGGGTGGGTTGCCTACGAGGAATGTTGACCAGCCAGGTGTCTTCTCAGTGGCCTTCGTTCCTACAACGCAGACGGCTAATCTGAACACCATTAACAGACAGCGGCTAACCCAGTTTTTCGACCGGGTTGTTCCGGGACAAGTCTGTGAAGTCAGAATTAATGCATGGAAGAATGTGCTGACAGTAGATGTTACATCTCAGGCATCAGTAGACAAGCTGAAAGAAACTAGCGTCCTCGGTGGCATGGCGGTCCGCTCCTACGTTGCTTACAGGAAGCGGACAACCACTGGAGTTATCACTGATGTTGACCCGCAGATAGCTGACAAGGACCTCTGGTCGCTGATTAAATCTACGGCCCGGATTGTTGACATTCATGGTTTCGGGCGCTCCAAGTGTGTCAAACTAGTTTTTGAAACTGACACTCTGCCATCCCACGTCAAGGTGGGCTGTGTGAGGCATCCTTTCCACCTGTATGTTCCCAAACCTGTTCAGTGCCACAAGTGAAACAAGAATGGTCATGTGAGTGCTGTGTGCACGAATGAGGTATCCTGCCATCGATGCGGCGGGATGCACCAGCATGACACCTGCACGACGGAGACTATAAAGTGCGCCAACTGCTCGGGTGCCCATGAAGCCACAGCTAAGGACTGCCCTAAGCTGCAAAGCGAAAGACTCATCCTGAAAAAGATGGTGAAGGACAATTCGACCCACCAAGAAGCGGCGGCGCGTATTCGTCGCCGCAAACATCGTTCCCGGCGGCGTAGTCCGGTTACACACAATTATAGTACACCTGCACCACAGTCGCAGGAAGTATCAGCTCAGCCGGCACAGCAGCATGAGCCTAACAACGATAACAAGACGTCTGCGGCCGTGTCCCATGTTACCGCAGTAGCTCAGTCTGATGCGTTTGTGTTACCTTCTTCCTCTGATGCTGAATGGCCTGCTCTGCCATCCAAGGAGATTGCCATGGCAAGACCAAGACCGGTTGCCACTCCAGCTGGCAAGCCCGAAGGTCAGGATGTGAGCATAATGTTAAAAAAGCTTGTGTGTTCAATGCGCGTGCTGCTGTCAGGCATTGACACGCCAACAGCAAAGATTGTTGTGCAGTTTTTGGATGAACTTGAGCCGCTCTTGGCGGCGTTGCAGTAATTCATTATGGCACAACCAAAACCCACCTCATCTGTGCCAATGCACGTGCGCCGTAGTGTAGTGGTGCAATGGAATGCCCGAGGCCTACGAGGTCGTCTGAGTGACTTCTGGCAACGCGTCCACAAGTACCGCTTCCCTGTGCTGGTTATATGTGAGCCCAACATGCCGTCGCCTTTCCGCCTTTCTGGATACGTGCTGCTGTGGTCTCGCACAGAAGACGAAACTAGCAAAGTGTTAGTTTGCATACGCCAAGACGTTGCGCACGTCCGCCAAATTCTACAGCCACACAACACAAACCATTACACCTGTTTGACAGTCACGCTAAAAGGACGGGTGTTTTCGATAATCGGTGCCTACATTCCACCTAGAGATGCCATCGATACTTCGTACCTATATTCAGCCATCCAGGGTTGTCCAGCTCCTCATATCATAGTGGGCGATTTTAATGCTCATCACCCTCAGTGGGGCAGTGCTGTTATAAATAACCGAGGCAGGAACCTGTTTGACTTTATGCACTCCCGGAACTTCATCAGTATCAACGATGGTTCACCTACGTTTCTGCGCGGCACGTCGTACAGCAGCTGCTTGGATCTGGCGTTTGTTTCAGCAAGTCTCCAGTTTTACGTCAGCTGGAGCAGTGACGTGGAAACGCATGGGAGTGACCACATTCCAACGTATGTTTGCGTCAAGTAGTACGCACCTACTACTCCGTCTCGCGTGTGATATACAGACTGGCCTGCCTTTAGGTCGTCCGTGGAGATTTCCTGTGTGGACCTCTCAACACCATCCATCTAAAATAGAAGGCCTGATTACGTCCTCTCAGTGAGACCCCGCGATATATATGTGCGCCTACGCCAGGGTCTACTATTGACGTGGAATTCGAAAGACTACGCGCAGTCCGTCGGCGCGCTGAAAGGAAATACAGAAGAACCAAATCCACGTATGATCTTGCCCTTTGTCGCCGAGCTCAACGACAAATAAAGCGCCACCTAGCGAGAGTAGGGAGACAACGTTGGAGGCAGTTCTGTTCATCGCTGGACCCTCGCAAACCACTGTCGCGTATTTGGCATGTAGCCAGGAGCTTGCGTTCACCCCCGCAAGAACACTATCCTTTCCATGCCCTGTCTGTTTACCAACGCCGTAATAATGTAGAGGTAGCAGAAGAATCCTGCAAAATGGTTGCGGGCACAACTATGGTACCATCAACCAGTTTGGAGGCTTTTGTACCACCTTCACCAGATGACCACTACGACATGCTATTCACGATGCCTGAACTAGAAGCTGCTCTTTCCTCGTGTAGGCGTCCATCTGCACCTGGTCCTGACGGGATTTCGTACGCGTCCCTCTCTCACCTTGGCATGGAAGGCCGAACTGTGCTGCTCAGTTACTACAATGATACATGGACTTCCGGAATCGTTCCAGAACACTGGAAGATCAGCCGCCTGGTTGCACTTTTGAAGCCTGGCAAACCTCCTTATGAGCTTACCTCTTACCGGCCAGTTGCACTAGCAAGCTGCGTCGGCAAAGTTATGGAGCGAATGGTGCTGGCGCGGATCGAATGGTTTTTAGAGCAGAATGCTCTCTATCCGGATATGATGACCGGGTTCCGGAGGGGTCGTTCTTCGATTGGCAGCGTAATCGATCTCATATCGACAGTGGAACACGAAAAACGTAGTAGCCGACTCGTCGCTGCTGTCTTCTTGGAAATCAAAGGGGCCTACGATAACGTACTTCATGACGCCATCCTTGAGCTCTTGACGACATTGGCGTTGGCGGCGGGATGTATTCGTGGATTGGGAGCTACCTCAACGGCCGGTCTGTTTACACGTCTACGCCTGATGGGGAGACTACCCGTCATCAGGTTTGCCGTGGAGTTCCTCAGGGAGGAGTTCTTAGCCCAACCCTATTTAACGTGGCATTGATTGGACTGGTGAATGAACTTCCCACTAACATTAACATCAGTGTCTATGCTGATAATATCTGCATCTGGGCGTCGGGTTTGACACGTCCGCAAATGCGTGCGAGATTACAACGTGCCGTGTCATCTACTTCGAGGTACCTACGGCGTCAGGGTTTTTACTTGGCAGCTCAAAAATGTGCTGTGGTCGCATTCACGCGCAAGTCTGTCTGCCACTACCCGGTAACTCTTCAAGAGGTTGCAATACCAAACGTCCCCCACCACAGATTTTTGGGCATTATCATTGACCGCGATCTGTCATGGTCGAGGCATATAAACATGCTAAAGAAAAGACACTCTTTTTTGCTTGTGCTTCGCTTTGTGGCAGGCATTAAATGGGGCCCAACGGAGCGCTCCTTGCTTCGACTTTACTACACCCTCTTTATTGGCTACATTCGTTACAGCCGTCCTGTACTCTCTAACATGAGTATTTCCTGCTTGCGGACATTAGAGAGTGTCCAGGCACAGGCGCTCAAGATATGCCTCGGATTACCACGTTGTGCCTCGAACAAAGGCACGATTGAGGAATCTCGTGCGTGCCCAATATCGGTCTACCTGTCACACGAACCACTTCGTGTATATTTACGTGCGCTTACACGGCACCGCTGTCACCCGCTGACGAAGATTTTTGATGAGCGACCGGACAGCAGTTTTGCACGCGCACTGCGCTTCCATCGCTCCGAATTGCCATCAGACTATGCCCTGCCGCATCATTCCTAGCAGCCCCCATGGGTAATGGCACAGCCTTCAGTCTGCCTGCATGTCCCTGGCATAATCAAGAGGTCTGCGATGCCGGTTAGCGGACTGAAGCAACTCGCACTTGCCTACATCTGGTCAGAATAGCACAATTGTGTGCACGTCAACACGGATGGATCTGCGTCTCCAAATGCATCAACAGCAGCATTCGCAATCCCTGCACAACAGACGACCCGCAGATTCATTTTGGGACACAAGTCTACTTCAACCGCTGCAGAGCTAGTGGGCCTTCGGGAATCGATTCGCCACATCTGCGGAGAACCGCCTCAGGAGTGGTGCATTTTCATCGACTGTAAACCTGCGCTACACATTTTAGGATGCTTCTTACGCCACACAGCCTACCAAGCTTTGGCTCTTGATATCATTAGTCTCGTATCATTTCCTCAGGGAAACGGCCACCGTATAGTGTTTCAGTGGATCCCCGGACACTGCGGACTCGATGGAAATGAGACCGCCGACGCTGAAGCAAGGAGCGCCGTCAGCAGTGGCCTGCGTACAGCTGTACCGTTCTCTATAGTGGACACAACATGTCTCCTTTCGGAATTGATGAGGAGGGCGACGGCTAGGTACTGGGCCCTGCCACACACCCATCACATCCGCCTTAAACGGCTAGATCCGACGATGACCTTTTCAGTTCCTCGCGGAATACCTCGCCCTATTGCATGCGTTATCCGTAGACTACGTTTAAACGTGGCATTCACGCGCAAATACTTGCACTTAATAGGACAAGCGGACTCCCCGGAATGTACCACATGTGGCGTGCTAGAGACTATAGAACATGTTTTAGTGGCGTGTCAGCGTATGCACGTGAAAGACTCATACTCGCATCTGCTCTGAAGCCTATGGACACATCGCTCCTCTCTGAGGATTTTATCCTCGGCGCTTGGCCAGATAGTTTTAGAACTGTAAAGGCAACGCGAGCGCTCTCACGCTTTTTGAGCGACACGGACCTTGTTTTGCGTTTGTGATGTCAAAAAGTGTGCCTTTTTTTAAAAAAAGATAAGTTTTTCATCTGCCTACTCCCATCATCATCGTCCCCCATCGTGACCTTCTTTTATCTCCTCTTCCCGTCCCCCAGAGCAGAGTAGCAGGCCAGATATTTATTTTTCAGGCCAACCTCTCTGCCTTTCCTATCAATAAACCCTCTCTCTCTCTCCCTCTCACAAGGGTTATGGATAAGACAATGTCAAATAAATTAAAAAAAAGAAACCGAGAGTTTTATTTGATATCTGCCCGGTGAGGAAATCCGCACTTTTTTTTCAGTGAAAAACGGAAATATGTGGTGAGCTGAACACTTAGTGCAAACACAAAGTTTCATGAGAATATATTTATTTATTTATATATTCAATATTGCCAGCCGCATTTAAGTGGCCATGGCAGGAGTGACCATGGCAATTGCACAGTGCTTTGTCAATAGCAAACAACGGAAAATGGGAAAAAGAAGGCCAGCAGGCAGTCAGCAAATTTCTGGCGAACAACTCAAATAATAGAGGAGTAACACACACTTTACATTACACCCAAAAGAAATTGCGACAACAGCAACTCTCCAGAATCAAACCAAATACCCTAACTTGTCCGGCTGGGATTGATTGCAGATAAAAATGTTTCGGCTGACGATATAGTGACCACTTCTCGATGTAACGGATTCCAATATTCTATCATTCTTGGGAAGAACGACAGCTTGTATGAAGTGGCTCTGCATTTGGGCACTACAATTGTTTTATCGTGTTTGTGTCGAGTTTTGTTGTGTTCTGTTATACTGCATATAAGTGTGAAAGTCTATTCTGGTGTAATTTTGACGATGTCGAATGACATTTTCAAGCGATGCATTTTGCGGCGAGATTTCAATATGGGCAAATGGGAGCCGCTTAGAAGATGAGATATCGATACCTGTCTGCCGTAGCTGTTGAAAATGAAACGTAGTGGTCTTCTTTGAGTACACTCTATACTGTTGGCATCTGTTTTCGTATGCGGGTCTCATACTACGTCCACATATTCGAGTAATTGACGCACTGGGGAGGTATACGCCACAAGCTTTGTTTTAGTGGAAGCATGTTTTAGCCGGTATCTTATTAGCCATAGTCTTTTAGATGCCAGTGAGGTTTTGTTATTAATGTGCGGGCTCCAACTTAGATTCGGACTGATAGTTACGCCAAGGTACTTAAACTCATCTACGTGTTCAAGAGAGACGCCGTTAATTTTGTGAGAGTACAGCAACGGAACTCTTTTCCTGGTTATGGCCCTTTGTTTGCACTTACTAACATTTAACGACATTTTCAAATTGTTGCGCTAATTACTAACAGTATCTAAGTAGTTACCTATATTTCGCTGGTCACCTTCGGTGCGAATTGTGTTAAAAATTGCACAGTCGTCTGCAAAAAAAAAACGAGCCTGCACAGGAGAACTGAGCTTCAAGTTATTTAAATGTAAAAGAAAAAGAAGTGGCCCGAGCACTGAGCCCTGCGGCACTCCTGAAAGCACTGGAGTGATCGACGAACTTGAACCAGAGATCTGCGCGTACTGCTGCTGGTGTGATAAGTATGAATCAAGCCATTGCAGTATTTGTTTATTTTCTAAGATGTGCTAAAGATTAAGTAAAAGTTTACAGTGAAGTATTCGGTGGAACGCTTCTTTTAAATGCAGAACAATGGCATCAATTTGTCCTGCTGTATCAGTAGTTGAGCAGAAGTCGTTGGTAGTTTGTAATAACCGTGTCGTAGTCGACAACCCACGCCGAAAACCTTATTGGGACTCCGATAAAAACTTGTTTTTCTCAAAGAACGTTGTGAATGCGCTTAGAAATGAAGTGTACCATTACATTACTTGTTGTGCACAGGAAGCATATTGGCCCGTAATTTTTGACGCGGAGCCTATTACCAGATTTAAGGACTGGGACAACTTTAGCCAGTTTCAGTCACTGGAGACCTCACCTTTACGCATACTAGCATTGAATATAATAAAGATACATTTCGCGGACCATTCCGCGTACCTGTAAAGAAACGTATTCTGATTGTCATCTGGCCCATATGATGTCGTGATATTGAGGTGAAGAAGAGCGGAGAAAATGCCTACATCCCTGATAGTAAAATGGGGTATATGAAGGTTGTTTGATCTCAAATCAGTTGTCCGATCGTCACCCACCAGAAATACTGAAGAGAAATAGTCAATAAATGTTGTCGCTATTTTTTTTGGTTATCACGAACGTCCACATGATTTTCTGTACGTTTGTTTACTGCGTAATTTTTTCTACTAGATGAGTCGAGAATTTTAGCGGGTCATTAACGAGAAATTTATGCAATTTAACAATAAAGTATTGAAATCTTGATATCTTTATTTGATTTCTTAAATATCTGCGAAGTGATGCCAGAGTACTGTGTCCGTGTTCCGACATACTGTGGGAAAGGTGTTTTTTACGGCGCTTTAATGAAGTATTTCATGTGTAATCCAAGGACTCTGGCTATGGATTTCTTTATTCCTCAGCGAGACGTACGGATGTATAGACCTGTGCACCGCATTTTTAAAATACAACCAGAAGTCATTCGGACTAATGTCGCTGTCAATGTGCTTAGCAGAAAATTTGTCGTAGTCTTGTTCAAGAAGATGTAGAATACTCTCATCCTCAGCGTTATTGAAGCCATAAAATTGTTTCGCTGTTCTGCATCTAATTGGACGTGCCATTTTGGTTTTAAATGCACTAGATAGTGCTCGGATATACCAGGCATAATATCTGCCGCAAACCCCAGCCGTTGAACAACATCAGACTCAAACACATGATTTAAAAGCGAACTCTTTGTCGCAGTGACCCAAGATGGTTCAACCACGACCTGCTTGAAATTAAATAAAAAACAATATAATGTTGGAAATAAGAATTCCGGTATGAAGATGAGGCGCTCAACGATTCCAAGTTTATCTTTGGCATGTTAAATCTCCGCGCAAAATGATTTGCGTGTACCGCTCTTTGTGTAGAACGACTACGGGGCGCGATTCGCCCAGCGATAGATTTTTTCAACGCCAGCAGAATATTTCCCTTGGCCTTTTCGTGCACTGAAAAGAGTATTCATCACCAATTGCGCCGTCTTTATTTTAAAATATTGGGACCTTCGAATCAATATAAGGGCCTACCATGCCACAACAGAGCAGGCAGTTCCAATTTGGTGCAGTGGTCATTCTAAGCCGCCTTGAGTGGCCGTTGCGTTTTTACGAAGCTTCCTGCACGGCACGCGTGCTCAGTTTGTTTTGTTCACGGCCCGTCGTTGTCGCAGCACTCGACGCCGCTCAGCGGAAAAACAGAGACACATGACAGAAGACTGCGCCGGTGCGGAACCGGGATGGATCGAGTGGATGCTGCGACGATCAGGGCAGCGCCAAGTGCGAATAAGAGAGAGTCAACTTATACGCGCCTATTCACATTTCCCCACAATGACGCCGTTATAAGCGCGTCGTCAGTGTTTTAAGGCTGCACACCTCGCAATATCGAATAAATTGACAAGATACTAATAAATATAACACGTAATGTCACATATGAGACAGGAATCATTTAACAACACACATTCGAAGTAAGGAAAAGGTCTTTACTAATTAAGTGCGAGATTAGTTATTTTGGAACTATTTATGTGTTTTCAAAAGCTCATGTACCAGATAGCAAATTCATTAAACACTTACCACTAAGTTCTAGTTTTAATGCCTAAAATAACGCACGAAATGAATTTAAAAATGAAGGCTATGCTGCACTGGCTTTGGAGGTGAACCAAATAGTGCCCACCTTTATGCTTTTTTGCGTTCATTGTCTTCTGTCTTGGCCTGTTATTTGCCTTCTGTGGATCTGTTTCGAGTTGTCTTCTATATTCTTGTCTATTGACTGCATTACCTTGCTGTGCAGAATAATAGAAATATTGCTGCTTGCTGCTGAATGTCTTCTTCCAGAGCGATAGGCCCTTGTCTGGTGTTTTTTGACATCTTTCCCTTGTGCGTCCTCGGTTTCTTGTACTGCGTATACTAAAATAAAAAAAATTATATTTATTGTCATAAATTACCAGCTTCTATATGTGATTCTATAAATTTTACAAAAACATACATTGGGAGCATGCTTACAGCAAAACATACCTGATGCGTAATTTCCCCTATGCATTGACTGTCAAATAAGATAGAGGGCAGATTTAGTGAGGGCGAAGCATTACGTAATTTGTCTGGAAGAACGCACGAAGTAGAGGGGGGGGGGCACAATGGGAGTGGTCAAAGTGAATAAGAAAACACTTTGCGATAAACAATCTGCTACGCACAGATAAAGCTGAAAGCATGAGGCAGTTAATCGATCTTTACTGCCAGAAAGACGTTACAGGAGGTAGCTATGCCGAATATTGACAGATCATGCGGGATCAATGCACAGTCGTGGCGCTGTACAGTCAATATGCGATAATTTCGGTAGTTCTTAAACGCAATACGTATACAATATTACACAGTTTTCCTTGCACTTCGCGTGGAGAAAAGGTAAAATGAATGAATAGCTGGATGCCCCTTGATACACAGTGTCATGGCGCGATGAGCGGGGCGACATTTTTCAGAAATCTTTTATATTGCCTATTGTTGGCGAAGTTTCTATCCTGCGAGGGTGAGGACTGTGCAGCGATGTATAGGAAGTAGAATTATTTTTTAAATGTTATTCACGGAGAGCAGCAAACGCGTGTTTATTAGAGGGGAAATATGACAAATGAGTCCACCAGCTTGAATTAAAGTTATTGTCTAAGGGGAAAACAGATAACGCTAGCAATTACAACAAAAGCCAGATTTTTATAGAGCCTGCGACGATATTGTAACGGTTAATCCCTGGGCAGACAACGTCGAGGAAGTGCCTGGGTGGTGCGCGCGCTTTGTTCGATGCTCCCCGTGGTCTGTGCTATGTGTCCTGGTCGCCCTTGTGTCTCATAAGCATTTGGGCAACTTAACATCTTTGGTGGAGGTGAGAGGCGCGATCTTGAATTGAAGGTGATTGGTAGAGGCCTTTTCAATTCGCAGCGGACTCAGATCGGCAGAAGATGATTACAAGGGCATCTTTCTAAAGACAACACTTTTGATGGTCCGATGAACTTTATAACACAGGTGCATGGGGGCAGTGACCTGCAGTGATTCTGTGAAAAGCGAAAGCATGAGGGCATCCTGACTGCAGTTTAACATTCCCATGCGAAAGGAATGTTAAAAGTGGACGGAGTCACTGTCAATCAATGGGAAACATAGTATATCGTTTTTCTTCTACAATGAGTGACATTTACAGAATGTTTCAATGCGGAAACAGCAAAGGCGAGAGTTTTTGCGTAACGAAATCATTCCGCGTCAGTGATTTACTAGGCTCAAGTGTCAAATATTGTGACTAGCGCTGTGAGAATAACACGTTACCCAGAGTCAATGCACTGTTGACAACGTTGTTACGACGAAAACTCTCCTACCGCAGGAAGAGAAGCAATCAATGTCAGCCATATCACCTCGAGGAAGCGACGTGTGTTATCGTGCATAGCTGAATACAAATTAACAAGTTCCGGTGACAGTGCACACAGGGAAAATAAAGGACACCCTCCGTATAATTACGAGGCAAAGAGTGATTCAGCAGCAGTCTCTGGAACCTTCCAAGGCGGTGGCTTTAAGTCGAGTACCAGGTCTTTGAGTCCTTAGCCTATTCAGAAAAGATGCTTTCTGCAGTGGCGCTTGCCTGCCTTTGCCTAAGCTCGTTCCTACCAAATGCCAAGTCAGCGGCGGTCACCAGCTCGGCCGGAAAGAAGGGACTTTTATGTATAAGATATGATGGTCAATGCACTCTAGAGCAGGTTACGTACACTAGAGTTGTGCTGAATGGATGAAAGGAGGCGCAACTTTGTTGCAGCCCATTTTATGAACGAACCAAGAGATTTAACTGTGTATTGTTGTAAAGACTCTTTATTTAACCGTTTTTCACTGGAAACTAAAGAAAATGACGTTGTAACAAGGTGTACATGAAATTATCCCTCTACAGAGTGATTTAGCTCATTTTATTTGCTAAAAGAGGCTTTGAGCCAGACTAGGATGACAACATAGCTGTTCATGAAGAATTTGTGGGCAGTGCTTGAAGACGGCCCATTCGATTTCGCCCCATCTGTACAGCATACTATACATTAGCCAACCATGGCAGCTCCGTGCTTCAGATAATTTCCTGACACTCTTTAAAAGGGACGCCTTGCAAGGATTTGTTTCGGTGTAATTCACTCTTAGAACAAACTTACGCCGCCAGCTAGGTTGCGGATGTCAGTGTGAAAATGGCAACACTACAGAGCTCGCGGTCAAACTGTGCCAATAGTATACCATTAGTGAAAAATAATACGTTTGAATTATACGGCGGGATATTTACAATGTCTTTTAAACATATTTTATGTTCATGAATGAGCTAAAAATATGCCGGAGATAGGTTCCTGAAATTTTATGTTTTGTATTCGAAGTATACTCTTAAATGTTGCTAAAAATACGTCACTTAAAGCAGGCTTCGAGCATGTTTCAAATACGTGAAAGATTATGTTCGCGGTTTTAGCATCTTGTCAATGTATTAAAAGTGTACGTTCGTAAATATCATGAACTTGATTAATCTGAAGTGCACTTCAATTTTAACAAAGTGGCAGTCCTTTTAAACAGAATCGAGACACACTTTTAGCAGCCGTAGAAACACGTAGTGTTAGAAATGGCGTATCGGGAAATGTCCTTTCCATTTGGGTATGTACTGAAGATTACTTTCGCAAACATGAGATTAATGCGTCCTTAGTATACTTCAATTTAACGATTGAGCTGTCCTCGTAAGCATATTTGCAGCACACTTCAAGCTGCCGTTGAAAAGATAGTGCTTGAATTCGCGTTTTGGGAAATGACATGTTGGCAGTGTATTTAAGTGGAATTTCGTAAATACGAAACTAATTCGTCCAAAATATATTTTGCGGCACAATTAAAGCTGCCGTTGAAAACTTAGTACTCGAAATCGCGTTTCGGGAAATGACATGTTCGCAATACATTTAAAGTGTGCTTCCGTAACTACGAAATTAATTCGTCCAATGTACACTTAAATTTTAAGGAATGAGCTGTCTGCTTAAAAATATTTTGCAGCACAATGCAAGCTACCGTTGAACAACCTGGTGCTAGAAATTGCTTTTCGGTAAATCGTATATGCATTTTGGCAATGTGTTTAATGTGTGCTTTCGCAAAATACGAAATTAATTCCTTCAAAATATATTCCAATTTTAAGAAATGGGTAGGCCGCGTCAGCAGATTTGCAGCACACATCAAGCGCCCGTAGAACAACCTAGGGCTCGAAATCACCTTACCGGGAACAGTGAAAACCACCTTTTCTTTTGACCATTCGTTTATGATAATTTCTAGCAGGAGGGAAATCAACACTTTTTTAAATTACGAGTGGCTGCAGCTTGATAGCATTGTGCTGGCAAGGGCGCCATGCGTACATCCGGGCCCGAACATGCCAGAGAAAAGGACCCCGACTGCCAGGGCCGATCGGCTCCCGAAGACGCCCATGTATTATCTGGTTGACAGTTCGACTCCTGACTGATTCCTGACGCAAGTTACGACAAGCGATTTGGTACTGGACAGACAGCAGATTCGAAAGCGACCATATCGGCAATTTGAGCGATAATTTGGGGCCCACAGTCTTTGCGCAAAAAGCGGCTCACCGGGCAAGATATTGCATTTCCTCTCAGAAAAGGGGGGGGGGGGGTTATATATAAGCCAAGCAAATTATCAGGCTTGTCAGAGCAGTTCCTGTTTCCTGGCGTCACTTGCCGTCGGCATTTCCTGTATGCCGACATCTGTTCCGTCACGTGTCCTAGCTTTGTCATAGACTTCTTGATGACAACGCGTTTTGTCTGGGTTGTCTGTCTCCTTATGCTTATATCCAGTTTAGTCATTCTGCTGTTGCCAACATTGATCAGCACCATACGGTGAATTCGACTAGTACACCATTCTTAAGCCAAAGTGAATATATTTTTAAGGTATTTATGGCATACCTTCAGTGTATATTTAAAGTAATGTAATGTATTTAAAGCATATGTTTAGTATACGTTTAATGTATAATTTGTGTACTTTTAGCGCATTTTTAATATAATGTAATGTATTTAATGTATATTTTCGTATATTTTTAATGTGTAATAAATATACTAAGTGGACAGGAAATGTATTCTTGTTGAATTTGTAAGATTTTTCAAAATATTTTTCCTAGCTTACTTAGAAAGCATTCGTATTGCAATTTTAGCATATAATAATAATATAGATTAATATAATTTGTTCGAAATGAATTTTTAATGCAGCTTTTTTGCGCTAAGGGTAGGACTTCATATTACCGAGTGAGATTGTTTCGAAACGCACAAGTCAGTAAAGCGGCTTTTAGTAAATCTTTCATAAAAATGCACTCAAAAAGAAGCAATGAGGCGGCCTTCGGTTTTTTATCACACCCATGATATTCTGTGGAATGGAACACCCGCAATCGATTGGGAAACTGCACGTCTTATTGTTTCAAAATTTGTTTCCTCTGCCAGCTTTAGGGTTTTGCAAAACAGTCAAGATTCCTGACGTCAATGACCTGGCTAAGGTAAGCGCGTTTTTCTCATCTAAAAGAATACTGAATATGTAGTTTTCAGAGCATCACTCTGAATTCACAGGTTTATTCTGTACTGAACAGCTAGTTGAAGCTCTACCGCTGCTATAGATTGAGATGATGTTGTAGCTACATCATCAGTGTGGCTGGGTAGCACATTATCTTCAATGTAGGTCTTATTTAAGGAATTTATAGTAAAGCTTTCCTGAATACTGCGGCTTTTTGCAGGTCTGCAGTTTACAGTTGACTTCCAAAGAAGAGCATCATGTTGCCTTTAGGAGTGCTTACAAAACTATTATTCAGTAGTTGTTGACACATTTGCTAGTAGTATTTTCAAGCTTTATGACTTCACGCTGAAAAATATGCAAAACTATCAAATAGAGAAATATGTGGCATTTCCCAGCGACATTAAAAAAGTAAGCTAAATGCCTCTTAAAAGTTTCACTCCATCATGTGACAGGTAAGCTATATTTGGAACTTAATTGGGGTCCGTTATTAAAGACTGTTTGTTGTCTTTAAAATGAAAATAATACATTCGTAATATATGGAGCGTTTGCAAATTTACATGACACTTTTTTCTTTCTTCTACCAGTGTATTCAACAAAGCAGCACCACCTGCAAGGCTTCAGCGGTAAGGGTCTTTGACAGCTGTATTATGATATCATTATGTTTTCTCGTTGGACTGTAGCAAAAGTTTCAGACGTTGTAAGAAATATGTATTTTGGTTGTGTCAGAACTATGTCAGTCAGCAAGCGTGCATTTTGTTTCCGAAATCGATTATTTTCTTGTTCGCGGAATTCTCGGTAAGAAGTAACATTGTGACGTAATATTTTTTTTCATAAACTTCAAGGCCCCCATCGACTCTGTGAAGCCCATTGTGACGGTAAGTTTTGTGTTTATTATTGCCTGAACTAGTTCTTTACATTATTCCTGATGGATGAAAATAAATGTCAAGTGAATACAAAATGCACAGTTTTTAGACATTTTGGAAGGGCAGTCGTTGATGTAATTCTTAAGAAATATTCCGTTGGATCTTGGAATCCCTGACTGTAGCACCTGAGCTGATCTTTTTCGGAATTATGCGCTTACCTCTTTCCATCAAGAGGACAAAGAAGGGCCGAAAATTTTTTTTTTAGGATTCACAATCCAAATTTAAGGCAGTGAATGTTCAACTTATGTTCATCAAGCAGGAAACAAAAGCCCTTGCGTACTTTTTTTTTTGAAGGAGACTTTTGAAAAGTTGGCAAAAGCCCTGCAGTCTAGACTAGTCTAGGCAATGTCTCTCTTAAGAGCATTGTCAAGTGCGAATAAAGAGCGACTGTTTACGCCAGCCGCAGCAAAACCACTGCAAGCATTTGATACTGACAGCTCTCGAAGTCTATTAATTTCGTGCCACACCTTCATAAAATGGAGTGATTTGCAGTGCGTGTATGAAGCTCTGAAAAAGCGCAACAGCCCAGTCGACGCAGTGATTGCATACGCTGACATCTTCTACGCTCTCCTCAACGCGACGCAGACGTCCAACTGCAATGCTTGTACGTAATATTGCTCATTAGATACATGGGAAAAGGGATGCGAACACCTTTTTTTTTCTCCCGATGATGATGTCCAATACAGATGTGCGCTGTGCTTCTATAACTTTATATTACATGAAGTTCCGGAATCAGGAGAACTTCCTTGTGTATAATATGCAACCAAGGATTCGCTATGCAAGCCTCGCGCCTTATTTATTGTTATAAATGAGTAGTGACCCCGCGATATCAAAACGATGTATATTGATCATCGGATGTGTTAACCCGCCTTATGCATACGGAGGCGGCGCGAAAAAATTGAAATAGAGAGAGGCAATGACTATAAAATACTGGTTATATCGCTCTGCTTTCATTGCCGATAAAGGGAAAAATAAATATGAACTGTGAAGCATTCCCTTCATTTAAGTGTTTTATGAAAGGCTGGCGATGTGAATGAATGTGCTCTACGTCGGTCAAAACGAAATAGACCGCCACTAGAAAGGTCTACAGTTCTAAAAATATTTGTTGTGGAAATATCTGTTTATTTTAACAAAGGCACTTAGTCTTTCCTAAGTAGTACCCACCCAATATTACAAGGAATGATTGATTGGTAGTCGAATTGCACAAAATTATGAATGCGCGTATTAGTGGCGACCGCGTTGATTTGCTGTAGTAAGTATTGCGCAGCGTCTGCACCAAACAAAATTTCTTTCTGATTGTGTAGTGCAATGTTAGGCGAAAAAAGAAAATGAAAGTTTATAAATTTTTGTTTTGCTCTGCAATGCGTACCAGTTCTATATGGGTTGGAAATGAATGCACACGTGTATATAACAAGAAGAGCCGTAAACTCGAAACGTTTCGGTGTTAATAATTTTGATACTCTTTTGAACAGAATCGTGGCCGACGTAGACGCCAATGCATTTGGACATGAGGCTAAGATATTTTCTGGAAGAAAGCTACTTGTGGAGAGTCAAGGTGCGGCTAATTCAAACCAAATGAAACCAGATTTGCTGGGTTCCGGGGGTATAACGTCCTAATGAGGCTCAGCATGTTACGGGCCGCGCAGAATAAGAATCCGGATAATTTCGACCACCTACAGGTCTTTAACGTGCATTGACATCGCAAAGTACCAGTATCCAATCCGCGCATTCCTGTCAGCAGTCGAGCGTCTTAACTGTTAAGCCACTGTGGAGAATTGAAAGGGGATAACATCATGCTGTGACGTTGCCATAATGATGATAGTTGTCATGATCAACGAACTATTCGCAGTGGCTACGGACTTCAAGAACGCTGTCGCCTCCACGAGTCATGGAACCGTGAGGCTGCCATGGTGCAGCAACGAAAACTTCATCATTTCGCTTCCAAGCCACCTTCTGGGCAAGGTAAGACTAAAAAACAACGGTACACCGCGTGGCAAACCTTTAGCCTGAAAAATACGCGACATCGCTTAGTACTTTGAAGTACTTTAGAGCAAACTTGCTGAACTTAAAGTGGTCTAGTGACAATAAATGCACTGGTGGAAAAATACCGTTAATTAAATAAGTGTCATACGTGCTGGGATTTTTATCAGTGCGAGTGGCGAGTGAAGAGACAAAATGAATGTCAAGCTAAATAATGAGGCAATAAGTTTCTCTCATTCAGCGAAATGAACACAATGACGTCTCAGGTCCTCAAAGCAATTTTGAGCTGTGCCTAATAAGAAATGCTAGGGACTCCGCATTAGAAAAGCCAATGCTGACTATGAATTGATTTTGGTGCGATGTGAAGAAACGCATGCATCTTTGAAATTAAAAATGCATTTAAAATCCTTCTTTAAGCACTTTACACGTCCAATACCCGATTTTTTCAAACTCAAAAGAAAGGCTTTCAGACATTGCATGCTGTGCATACATGATGATTGTCCGACATCACTTGGCATGCACTGTATGCACTGATAAGCAAGCATCAATACTCTAGATAAATTCCCAGTTTAAAAACATTCTTCTTTTCTCTGTTATGTGTCTTCATCTTGAACCCTCTCATCTTCTTTATGCGCAGTGCACCGTCAACATCGGCACCAACTGCGAAAAGCCATGCGTGAGTTTCGTGAACTGCGCACGAACGAAAGCTGTTTTACCCTGTTTCACGAGTTTGAGATAGATTTGCACAGAAATGTCGTGTATTTTTTTTTATGAAGATTACTTTCATTGCACTGCTGTCATTAGGAATTTGTACCGGAATCACGAATGCTTACACTGGCCAAAACCAGTTCATAAAACCGATAAAGAAGAGTTGAGCGTGTGTGCTCAGAACTGTTTTCAGGACATTGAAATCATGTGGTGAAAGTCATTTTCGCGCCTTCGATAATACCTACCACGCATCCTGGCGTATATATTTTCTCATTGGTAGTTTTTCTGTCATTAGTGCTCCACAAGGTAAAGGTATAATTAGTAAAAAACCAACGCCTACTTTGCGCTCTGGGAACATGACTCAGGGATTTGATCGTGAGGCCATTAATGGGCTGCCTATACTACTTGTTGCTTGATTTTTGTTCTTTCTTTGTGACTTAAATCTCGTTACAGACAGCTACGACCATGAATAGATGGGTGTAATTTCACAATCAAAAATATGATCCTATATTACTAGCAATCACGAACATTATACGTTAATAATACTTTAAATTCGTTCTGGAAATTTTTCAGATGGGCGGATGAATTGTGGTTAAGTTTGTGCCTGTTTTTATCTTTGTCTTTCAGACTTGCGTCGTGTGGCCACTGGTGAAGTTTGTTCTGGTAAGTCCAGATGTCCCTAAAGAAGTGTGGCCTCATTTTCAACTTTGATACAAGAGCTTTGTTTCAATTAACTACTCCCTTTATCACTTGCTCACGCATGTAAACGACATGAATTGTAAAAAGAATTATTGAGTATGATTCAGCAGACGACTTCGCAAAGCTTTGTAACGTGATGCCAGTACTACGAAGATATGAAAGCGTCATTGTGTGGGCCAGTTATCAAAGAGGGATTAGATGACAAATGGATAACGTTTTCTCCGGTAGACAATAAGAACAAAGACTTATACTCAAAAAAGGCTGGTCCTCCAGCCGAAACGTCGTGAATTAAATCCTGTTGTTTCTTCAATTTTTGGTGATTTAATATTATTTTGACCAAATCAGCTGCCAGAAATCACTTTTGGTATATATATATATATATATATATATATATATATATATATATATATATATATATATATATATATATATATATATATATATATATATATAGTGTCCTTTATCTCGACTCTTTTTGTAAATGATCATAATGAGTCGGAATATTTATATCTGGCCCCCCTCCCCCCCAAAAGAAAGGAAAACATTCAAACCTGTTTATTACTCTGCAGGATGCTCACCTGATGGGAGGTTTCACTTTCGAGTGAAGAAAGACCTTTGGAAATGTCTGTTTTTTGCCCATTATCCTCTCTGCCGCAGTGCCTCGTGAGAAACGCCCTTCCTGGCGCACCACAGAAAAAAGTCACCGATCTTGTATGCGACCTCGTCCACCGCACTAACATTAGTGGACAATCGTGCGCTAACCTCGCCACCTCGCTCATGAACATCAATAACGAGCTGTGTAAGTTGTGTACGTGGTCAGCCAGTGAGTATATGTAGGTAATGAGGTTTCTCGAATCTGTCATAGGCAGTGGAACTCTGTCTCTCTTTGCAGTCTTCACAAATGATATATGCAATCGGTTCAATGAAGCTGAATAATCATTACAAATATTAGTTTTGTTAACATTGATAAACTACGAGCTTATTTAGGCTTAAGAATATTATTCCTTGTTCACATGCAACCAAAGCCTTTAGAGGGGTAAGTGCAACATGCTTTTTAATTAATGGGGAGCCTTTGTGTTTGGCGCTAAGCATCTTGAGAAGTGTGCATAGGCACCGGGGAATAATTCCGCCCATCTGCGCAAGATTTCACATTAGAAAGAAGCACGGAAAAGCATCACTCTACAATCGCCCCCCCCCCCCCCCCTCCCAACTGAAGAAACAAGTCGTTTTGACACCTGAGATTTAGCAGCAGCGCTCCGCAGCTGACCATTTCTGCATGGTTTAAAATCTTAAGGGGCAAAGTAAAGCATTTTGAGATGAGTTGAGTTATGGTGAGTTGAGTTGAGTTGTTGTATGCTACAGGTGAGATTAGCCTTGCTTATTCTGTTGGCAATTGCTCCCCTGTAGCGTCACTTATACGTTAATAATGACCTAAAATCTGTCGAATCTGCCCCGCTATGCGCACAGTCAGCTATAATAGTGCATACCCGCACTCCGGCAATAGTGCACTCCCGCAGTCCCCATCCAAGCACACATTCACTAGCACTATAGCACAGTCCACTCAATAAAACTCCATCTACGCACACATTCGATCACAGTAGACCATAATACTTTCCAGTTGTCACCATTTAAAGAGAAGATCAGTGTCCTGAAGAAATTTGAAGTTCCCGCAAAATGCACTTTGTTCCTTCAAGCTCGATGACCGATTAAAACTTAGTGGACAGATTGGTACACATAGAACCATTTCGTGCTTAACCACAGCAGCCTTTGACCCTTTGACTTCACTATTTCAGATTCTCATTCGTTCAAAAGAATTTTAACATATGTGTATGCTAATTTTTGTGTAAAATAACAAGAATGGCTCAAAAATTCAGGCATGATGCACACATTCATACAGACGAAATTGCTGCGCTATTCTTAAAAAAGAACAAATATATACGCCTAATTGTTTTCTTTATCACCTGGAGCAGTTTCTGCAACGAAAATTCACCTATAGTGTGCTATCGTGAAACACTACCTCACGTGAGAGAACAAAATATTACAGCACCAGATAGCACTTCCTATTGCGCGGGGAATTTTGTAACGCCCATTTTTATTAGCTTTTTTTTCAAACGCTATCTTGTCTTATTGACACAAAATAGCCCTGCCTTCCTGTTTGGTATGGTTCTGAAAAGTGGCGGGGATTTCTTCTTCGGTAACAATAACTGCAGACAATTGGAAACAAAGTTTGAAATTTAGTGTTAGAAACCGCAGACCCTGTACCGCAAAGAACTAATGGAGAATCTGGTGTCACATAGCCTGGTAATAAAATCAGAACTATTTGAGGATTCATGATTTGGAATCTAAGAAAAAGAAGCTGAAGGAGTCTTGTCAATGAGTTCTTGCTTTAGGACCTTATAATAATTGTAGCCTCTAATGATGGTCAGTTCACCACAGGACGTGTATTGAGCCTCGAACGATATTTTGATCGAAAATCTGTAATGGGACCAAGACAGAATTTTCCTCACTGATCCCAAACCACGCAATTTCTTTAGTAATATATAGGAGCTTTGTGGCGTTCTCTTCAAAATTCTGCCCCAGAGATGATAAGAGGGAATAAATTTTGTTACCTGAAAGAATATAAAAGCTACGCAGAAGCAAACTCAGTCGACCTTGAAGTGACTAGCCAGCCCTATTTTATACAATATTTGTTGAGTGAAGATGCAGAATTATATTGCTTTCACATTTATTCCACGCTGCGTTTCAACGCGGCATCAACTTAAAAATGATGGATATCTAAAATATTAGCAGCACGTTCGCCTGAGTAAAAGAAGGACCGCAATCTGGGTGATCGCTGACAACCTGAGCCCTCTCGCGAAATATATGTGACACATAAGCGGGGCTACATTTCTTTTTTACTGGTTGATTTACTTGGGTGAGGAGTTTATTTTGCCACCTGCAATATAAAGCCTATCAATACAATAAGAGTTTTGCCTCTTAAGTCGTTCTTTCTGCGTATATTTGCAGGCTGCTGAACTGACTGACCGGTTTGGAAGAATCCACTTTGATGAACGGTCAGGTTTTTTTATATTATATAATAAATGCATCTTTGAAAACATCATCTTTGTGTGCTGGATTCCGTGGGTGAACTACGAGATGTGCTGAGGCCAGCGATCTTGAGGTGGTGGGCATAGTCCTGAGAAGTGGGGAAAGGTGTATTTAGTTGACGTGTTGATATCACCATTGCCTAGTAAGATAGAGTGTAGGCAGTGAAGGCCACGCCTTCGTTGACGAAAACAAGACAATTTTTCGAGGGGTTCCCATGCAGTGAATGCATTGCGAAGTGTCGTAAATACAGAAGTATTTGCACATTAAGAAAAGCTTGACAGGGTAACTGCTCTCACGTGGTGTCAAAGAAATGCAAAAGGAAGCAAGCCAGAGAAAATTTCAAAGGAAGGAAATCACAAGCGCGTCCGAATTGCACACACGTGCAGGGACCTTATTTCTGCGGTCTACTCATTCAACTATCTTAGTGCATGTACCTTTGTATGGCTGAGAAGCAATTAAGAAACGCGCCTCGATGCTACACTCCACCTCCACTGCGTTCATTGAAGGAAACCGCCGCTTTCCCACTCTTGGCTTTCTAAAATGTCCGTCCGCCTTTAATCCTATGTCGAGCTCCCCGTGAAGCCTTTCATCACCGAGCCTTTCTCGAAGAGGCGTGAATGGTGTATCGAGCCGAGTATAAAGAGGAAAGAGTGTTGTCGAAATGGCATGCCACTGTGTGTTACATGCACATTCATCATACTTTTTTTAAGCGACGCCGTTGGACTTGTGGACTAATTCGCGATATGCCGGGTTCGATGCTGAGTGGCGCCAGTTGTCCAACTATTTTGTAGTAGGTACGACGACTTCCGGTCTTTACGTTGCATCATCAACAGCCTGACTACACCAACTGCAAGGAAAAGGCCACTTCCATGTCTCTCCAATTAACCCTGTCCTTTGCCAGCTGCGCCCAAACTATGCCTGCAAACTTCTTAATCTCATCCGCCCACCTAACCTTCTGCCGCCCCCTGCTGCGCTTACCTCTTAACATGGCGCCTATCATTTTTCTTTCCATGGCTCCGTTGCGTTCTTCATAACTTAGGCTGAACGCTTTTCTTTAGCCTCCACGTTTCTGCCCCGTAGGTGAGTACCAGTAAGATACAGCTGTTGTACACTTTTCTCCTGAGGAATTTTGGTAAACTTTCATTACTGATCTGAGAGAACCTGCCATACGGTCTCCTCCTCATTCTTATTATTGTAGTTATTTATCTCTCATGATCGGGATCAGCGGCCACTGCCTGTATTGAGTAGACTTATTCCTTTACCAATTCCAGCACCTCGCTACCAAATGTGAACTGTTGTTTAGTTGCACGGCGATGGGACTTTTATTTTGGTTTTCCGCATGTCAATTTCTAGATCTCCTGTTCTACTCTGCCTGTCTAACTCATTGATCATGATTTGCTGTTTATCTCCTAATTGACTCAGCAAGATGATGTCATCAGTGAATCGCATATATTTATGTACTGTCTATTAACTCTAATTCCTAACTGTTCCTAATTCAGCTTGCGCATGTTAAGAGAAGACAAATTATTTCCCTGTGTCGAGGTTTGTTGCAAGAGACCCGAGAATACAACTGTATATTTACAACTGATGAAGGAAATTTAAATGGCTTCAGGCTTATCATAAAGAGACCAGTTCAGCGACTAAAGAAATTGCCTTCTTGTGAAGCTATTACCTCATGGGAACTGCCACTCTATCTAGCTTGTAGAATAAATACTTAGGGCGCTCTGAAAGCTATATTTTCCGCACTCGTGCATGGAATCCAATTGCGAACAAAAGTAAAGGAAGCAAGCTAACAATTTTCATCCGTCTGCTAGCCAAGATTGGGAGATTCGGCATGTGCATGCTTTTAGAGGGCTCTAGTTCCCTTTCTTAAGAATAAGCCGTGTTCATTCATTCCCGCTAAGTAACTTGTGATGACACTTGTGATGACAAAGCATATTAAAGGGTAAACAGGAGGAAGAAAACGTGTTCAAATGGAGTCTTGGTATTGGTGAGACTGAAAATAATTATTATTAAAGAAAGAGAAAATACACCTCATGCATAAGCCCCCTAACGAAGGATGTTCGCGGAAGTCAGAGTACACAATTAATTTAGGGAAAGCATCAGAGAAGTTGTGTGCAAGAAAGCACGAATTATGGGAGGGTGTGGATTCGCCGTTTCTCAGAGAAACATAAAATGAGAAACAATTTTCTGCACATAAAGATGGACTAAAATTAGCCTACAAGCGCTGACAGGTCGGAAAAGATAATCAGTTGCATTGCGCTTAAAGTCGGAACACCTTAAAAAGCTGCAAACTATTTTCAGAACAATGATCAGATGGTTAATGGCAGTAAATTATCTTCGAAATAAAGTAAATATTTCTTCCTAAAACATATAACAGGGAGTCGCCATGCCGAATATTGGCAGAATATGTGCGACAAATGTCTAAAGAGGGCGCTGTGCAGACGGTTTGCGATATTTGCAATAGTTTCCTCTGTGCCTAAATGCGCCGATGGGGACTCCAAGCGACTTGGACGCCGAACACGTAAATCGAAAACATGTAGATCCCCATTTTAAAGTACGGACCGCAAAACTGCTTGAAAGTTAAATGTGTGCATGCGAAACTGTGAGAAACTGTTCATTCAAGTGAACAGCTTCGCCCATGCCAAGCTTGGCTGCGCAAAAGACACTTTATATGCATGAACTTGTTCTTCGCATTTATTATTTCGGATACAGACACTTCGAATGGCAGTACACTGTGGAAGGCTGCATCTGATTGAGCCTTTCGAATATGTCGGCTATATTCATGAAGCATCGAAGAGTAAATTGAAGCTGAGTTGCGGTTTAGAAAGGATATAACTATTATTCGTGAAATCTCGCTGTTTTACTGTCAAACGGTTCCGCAGCCGACTTTGATTCTATTCGTAAATTGCTTTTTTTTGTTTCTTTACAATCCCTCTTCCTGGCCCGCAGAAGCACTGAAAGCATTTTTGCCCGTCACGGCAGTCCGGCTGAGAGTGCAATATAGATGATTTCTAAAATATTAAACACATACGCAAAATTTATCAAAATATACTTCATTTGAAATACACATAGGTTGAGCCACTAGAAACAGCATCTCAAAGAAATACCAGCATCACTTCTTAGCACACACTACTGAGAAAAGATGAAATCTAGAGGGAAGTTGGCATTTACACATCTGAAAGAAATATAGTTGGACAAAAGAGTCTTAATCTAACGCTTCTAATTATATTACTAATATCACTCATACTAATTTTAATCAAATAATGCTAGTTTACACTCAACCGAACATCCAGTAGAGTTTTTTTTTTCGCTCTGTCTACTCAAGTTCTTCCAGGGTTTAAAGAAAATGTACTGAAGTAATGAGACGCAGACAAACCTTTTGTTTTTTTTTCAAACTCCCTAGAAAGTTTTTCGTCTCAAAAGTTCTTCCTTTTCCTCAAATCTCAATTTTCGACAATTCTGGCTTTTAATGTTTTTCTTTTTAAATGAATGCTTCTTCAGTTCTATAAAAATATTACTTTTTGACACTGAATACAAGAAAGCTATTCACTACATCCGATATGTCATGTTCGTGTATAGTTGTCTCATATGCGATATTATTTATTAAGCATTTATTGGCAGCAGCGGCAGCGACACGACTACATCGCTAAAAAGCTACTGCTGTCTTCGCAGATCTCTGGATGCACCTGTGACTGGGTGCAAGGAACACCACCCCTGCTGATGTGAATCTGAGTACTACTGCGAACGGTCACCGCTGCTGTGAACTTGCGGCCACCTGGGGCCACCGTCATCCAACTGCGTCATCGGACACTTGGCGCTGTATTGGCAAAATCTGCGCAGACGTACACTGGACCATCTACTAGATAAAAGAGCGAACATCGGGGCAGCGGTCACTTGGCAGCAGCGGCAGCGACACGACTACATCGCTAAAAAGCTACTGCTGTCTTCGCAGGTTAGTGCAATATTACGCAAAACTTGTATGCAGTTTATTCCTGCTGCTGCTGCCACCTTATTTGAAACTTACTCATCGTAACGTTATGCTTTGTGTTGCGTTGAACTGTCAGACCCTGTGAAAAAAAAAGAACTATGTCCAGCACATGTTCTTCTTGTGCATCAACTATTCAAGAAAGTGCCCCGCGTGTGATCTGTACGGAATGTAACTGTGAATACCATTTTGGCCAGTGTGCTGGGGTAAAAGAGAAATCGTTTCAAGCTAAGCCCTCTGATTCGAAAAAGACGTGGCACTGTTGTAAATGCCGAGCAGTAAAGGCTCCTATAACAGGCAAAGAGGACAATGGCTCTGATTCTGAACCTGATATTCGGAAGACTCTTGCCGCTATCCTAGAAAAACTGGAAAGTTTGCCAGAACTAACAAAAAAAGTCGATCAAATTGAACAATCTGTTCAACACATGTCCATGAAATTTGATGACTTCGAAAGACAGGTTTCTTGTCAAGAGAATGAAAGGCTCTGAAAAAAAGAGTAGCTGAAATAGAAGAGAAAGATGATATGACCTAGGCGGCGCAAGCACAACTGCAGCAAGATGTTAATGACCTCGAACACCGCAGTAGAAAACTTAACCTAGAAATACACGGTATCCCGTTTCAACCAGATGAAAATCTGCTTTCTGTATTAAACAGTCTTGCCCCCAAGCTTGAAGTACCGCTTCTAACAGCAACAGATATTCAGACGATACACAGATTGCCTGCCCGGAAAGATAGGAAGCCACGTATTATCGCTCGTTTTACCCGACAAGCGACAAGAGACACTTGGCTTTCAGCCAAGAACAAAGTAAAAAAGAATGA
The DNA here is from genome assembly GCF_052857255.1 of Amblyomma americanum. Classification (NCBI taxonomy): domain Eukaryota; kingdom Metazoa; phylum Arthropoda; class Arachnida; order Ixodida; family Ixodidae; genus Amblyomma; species Amblyomma americanum. The sequence goes on from NC_135505.1 coordinate 36,701,114, forward strand.
TCCGCCTATCGTCATCCAGAAAAACCTTACTTGGTACAACAGAGAACTGCTTCGTCGGGTGAAGGACTGGGCAAAAGGAAATGGTTATCTTTATGTATGGCATGTAAATGCAAAAGTTCTTGTCCGCAAATGTGCAGGGATGGATGCCATCCATATCAAAAGAGAAGATGACCTAGAACAGTTGAAATGAGTGCTGTGCTTGCCGAATCGATAAAGGAAAATAAAGTAAAGAGAAATAAAGATGCAAAACCAATACCATCTTCCTGCTGACTTAAACCGTATTATTTCCTGTTTTTCGCCCGCATCGCTAAAAGCTGTACACATCAACGCACGATCAATGAAGAATAAAACACAATCCTTAAAAGAATTTATAAGTGAATTCAAGTTCACTGCGATAATGTTAAGTGAAACGTGGAGCACCAATGAAGATAATGTTTTCAGAATGACTAACTATAAAACGTATTACTTGAATAGATCTGTTGGCCGTGGTGGGGGAGTGGCAGTTCTACTGGATATGAACGAAAATGGTGAAATGCTTGACTCATACAGTATGATCACACCGCACTACGAGGTCATATCACTGTATGTGGGGAAAATTACCTATTCCGTTTGTTATCGCCCACCCAATGGGGATATAGCCGTTTTCTTGAAGTTTTATGATCACTTTTTATCGTTTGTAGCAGACGGAGGATACCTGCTTATTGCTGGAGGGGACTTTAACATCGACATGCGCAGTGATAATTATCATACTAGAGAATTTAGCACTATGTTGGCTTCAAACGGTTTCACCAATGTTATTGAAATCCCAACGAGAATAACTATTGAAAGTCAATCCACCTTAGACTTGTTCATCACCAATTTATGCCACCCGAAACTTAAGGCAGGTGTATTATCGTGCCCCATCAGCGACCATCTGCCTGTGTATTTCTGTATGGAGGTGTGAGCGAACTTTAAAACAACCGGAAGCTTTCACTTACCAGTGTATAACAGACGTTGCACTGGAGGATTTCAGAAATGCCCTTAACAAAGTTGACTGGACGCAGATTGCTGAGCTGTATAATGCAAATGATGCTTATAACCAATTCCTTGATATATTCAAACAAATCTACCAGTTTCACTTTCCCAATAAGACATATCAGCGGTCCCGTAAGAGTCGTAAACCTTGGATCACTCCTGCCTTGCGCCAAGAAATAAAAATGAAAGATAAGTTATATAGAACGTTTCGGATGACACGCACGGCTGATAATCTGAAGGCGTTCAAGCAGTTCGAATCGATCCGCTCGAAAGGACTATTGCTCTGCATTTTTGGACATTAAAAGGGGTCGTCATGACCTACTTTGGTCCCGTCTAAACTCTTTGTTGCAACGCAACCAATCCCATGCCAGCGTACAAAGGTTGAAGATTAATGACAATGATTTAACTGGAACTGAGTTGGCTAATGCTTTTAATGATTTTTTTACGCAAATGCCAACCTATGGATCGCGTCCAGATGCATGTGAGTACATAAACTGTTGTAACGATAAAACAATGTTTCTAGAACCTGTTACAAGAGAGGAAGTTGTGTCAGTATTATTAGGCCAAAAGAATAGCAGATGCCGAGACATTGATGACCTTCAGATAGGACCAGTAAAATATGTTGCTGATGTTGTAGCCCCCGCAGTTACGCACATATTCAACCTCTGCTTAACTACATCTTCCTTGCCAGAAAAAATGCAGACCGCCAAAGTAACCGTTCTATTTAAAAAGGGCGACCAAAATGACTTAGGTAATTATAGACCTGTATCCATACTTCCCGTTTTTTCTAAAGCATTAGAAAAAGTTATGCACTCCAGGTTCACTAAATTTATTGACCAATGTAATTTGCTCACTCCGTGTCAGTTCGGTTTTCGCAAAAATAAATCAACTGAACTAGCCTTTCTACATCAAAAGGAATATATTCTCTCCCAGTTTGATAACAGAGCTTTCGTAATAGGTATATTTGTAGATTTTTCAAAGGCATTTGACTTGGTGAATCATGAATTACTCCTAAAGAAGTTATGGTACTATGGTATCCGAGGCCAGGCTGCACTGTTAATAAAATCATATCTTTCGCAAAGAAAACAAGCAGTTAGCTTACATAATGTACTATCAGAGGTAAAACCTATATTTTCTGGCGTCCCTCAAGGCATCGTGTTAGGCCCACTTCTTTTCAATACATTCCTTAATGACATTGTCAACATTAACAAAAATGCCAAATTCATCATATACGCTGACGACACGAGTATTTGTTTTGCTGGGAAAAACATTCAGGATCTAATAGTGCCTTGCAATACAACAATGGTCACGCTGGAAAAATGGTCGAAATCTAATGATATGCGCGTGAATGAAAAGAAGACAAACGCCGTAATATTTCGCCCGAAAAATAAGCCGGTTTCTATTCACAGTTATATTCTATATAATTCTCGACCTATAGAAATAGTTAATTATTTTAAATGCCTTGGAGTTATATTTTCTTCAACCATGTCATGGGAACACCATGTAGCTCACGTTGTCAAACAACTGGCTCGAGTAGTGGGCATGATTGGTTGCACACGGCACATTCTTCCGACGTCACTCAAACTAAATCTTTATAACGCACTTTTTTATTCTCACGTAAATTATTGTCATCTTGTATGGGGAACTGCAACACATTCTTGTCTTCGCAAAATACACATGTTGCAGAAAAGGGCCCTTCGCTACGCCTTCAATGTTACCTATGGGTCACCCAGCAAAGGTCTATTTCTTGCAGCCGGTGTGGACCAAGTCTATGAATTATATCGATACCGGTTGAGCATTTGTTACAAAACAGAAATAAAAAATGATACCAACCATATTCGACGATTGGCAAACTAGCAAGAGAAAACCACAAATTACCCTTTCAGACAACCCGAACAATGGATGGTGCCAACAGCACGCCTAAACTCCGGGCAAAAACGTTTGCAATTCACACTCCCTTCCCTTCTGAACGCTTATACATCTGCACATTTTGACTTATTCACCTGTACTCATAAGGTATTGCGTAGGATGTATATAGAAGGTAGCTACGAACAATTTTCATCCTCAGCTGTGCCAAAATAAGTCTTTGCTTCTGTATCTCATATTTTATGTATGAGAGTGTGATATGTAATAACAATCTTTTTATCCCTGTGTTTACTCAGTACGCTTGAAGTGCTCTTGCGATGTATAGCATTACATTTTTGTTCTTTTGTTTCGTTTTATACGACACCTGAAGTTTAGTCGTTGTTTGTTTGTCTTCTGCTGTTGCCTGTAAAAATGGGGGCTGCGGCTTTGTCAAGCTGTATTTTTTACAGCTTTTTCTGCAGCTCCTCTGTCCATATACCTTTGAGGCAGAAATAAATTTATTATTATTATTATTATTATTATTATTATTATTATTATTATTATTATTATTATTATTAATATTATTATTATTATTATTAAGTTAGTACTTTATTGAATACAAGCATTCGATATTGCGACGCTTTAAAACATAGACGCCGGGCTTTTAACGGCGTTCTCTTTGAAAAAAAAAGGTGAACGAGCCGTGGGTGTGTTGACGCCGGTGCTTCGCAGCTGGGGCTGGGTTGAGCATCGCATCGTTCACGCGATCCCTCCTGGTTGCGCACCTGGGCACGCTTGTTTAGTCTGCGCCGCCGTCGCAGTGGGTGTGTCTCGCCTTTTCGCTCGGCGGCTTGAACGACGGAAGACGGCGCAGATTGCGATGTATATTCTTTTTTGTGCTCCAATGGGCGAAGTGAAATAATGTGCCTGAAATTGAAAAAATCAAAGGCTCTTCGAGTTGGGTGCCGTAGCTTTTGTCATCAGCAGGCTATGCGTTAGCACAAAGCTTGCAGCTCGCCGCATGCTTCGAGTTTTCGTTTCGCCCTGAAAAAAGGATCGGATCTATGGACGCGGTCTTGAAAACTGTCAGTTTCTTTCTTTTAAAATGAATATAACATTCTCTTGTGTACGTTTCTGAACTTCCCATTCGTAACTACGACCAAGCTGTGTAATTTAAAAAGTTTATTACTGAGATTTAGTTATAATGTAGGAAAATAAGGTAATTTTTATGGTGACTTACGTCCGTCACGGCTGAAAGTTTGTCCCTGAAATAATTTTGTTTCTATTTCGAACTCCAAATTTTCAGAACTGAGTGAAATTGTTCACTGAAACACTGAAAATTGTTCACTGAAAATTGTTCCCTTTAACGTGGAACTATTGCCGAAAAACATGGACCCCAATCTTCACGAAAACAGACAAAAAGCGAGGACCGAGTACGTAGAAACAACGCTAGCCCAGTTAGACAACACCGTATACACGGACGCTGCCGTACATCCGCGCGAGAGAGAACGCGTAGCTGCGACGGTAGTGGTAAACAAGGAAGGAAACATGATCACGTGTGCCACGGCTAAGGTCGCCGGCACAGCGGAGGCCTAAGAGATTGCCGTTGCCCTGGCGGCAGCAGAAGGCTACAGAAAGGGCCGATCTCTCATCATACTGACGGACTCGAAGGAGACGTGCAAGAACTACACGAGGGGCAGGATCGGCAGAACAGCCCTTAGAATACTCAGCGGGGTAACCTCCGCCGAGGAGAAACCCAGGCATAACCTTATCTGGATCCCGGGCCACGCGGGCATGTATGGGGGAACGAAAGGGCAGACAGCCTAGCTCGAGGTAACGCATTCCGAGCAGGGCAGTCAAATGCTCCGGAGCTCCGCCTACAGGCTTGCGAGGGGGGATACGCAGGGACCTTGAACTTACATAGATGAGCTAGAATAAGATATCCACCACCACACAAAGCCCTAACAAAGGAGGAAGCGACCTGCTGGCGCAGATTAGAGACCAACTCCTTTCCTAACCTACACATACTTAATAAGATGTTCCCGACACAATACAGAGCCACCTGGCCGTGGTGCGATGCCACACCTACACTTTACCATATCACGTGGGAGTGCGAACGCAACAAAGCATTCCACCAACACGAACACCCGAGTGCGGAGCAATGGGAGAGTCGGCTCACCAGCGGCGAGCTCACGACCCAAAGGGCCTTAGTGCAGCACGCGAATGATGCAGCCCAACTCAGTGGAGCCTTGGAATAGGGGCCCACGCTTGCTGACGAGAAGCCTCAAGTCGCCAGCGCCAGAGAAGACGACGAAGACTTCATAACCGCGAAACCATTGAAAGATCCAATAAAGTTTGCACTCACTCACTCACTCACTGAAACACCAAGCGTGGCACCTTGCTTCTTGTAATGCGCTGCTTGTTTTCCACCTTACTAACGAAGCAAGCTCTTTTAGAATTCACACATCGGTCACTGTAAGCAATAGTTTGTCATCGGTTTAAGATGGGTAGGCTCTCATTACATTGGCTTGCAAGTAGAAGCTGAACAAATTGGTTCTTATAGTTTAGGAGTAACGGCCCTCACATCTGAGCGCTAAACTGCAGCCCGTAAAGAACTGACTTTGGAAAGGAAAGGAGGGGCTCGTTATGACATTATTCATGTTGGAAGCGAACCGCGACAAAAACCGTGGCTTATGCAGAATTTTATCGGCTTTTTTAAATTTTTTGGAAAGATAATTGATTGGAAAGCAGAAAAAAAACAACCACATGCCGCCGGTGGGATGAGAACCCGCGGCCTCCGAATTTTCCGTCCGGTGTTCTACCAATCTTCAATTATCTCTAGAAAAAAAAAAGATATCCCCCATCCGAATTGTTTCGATGGCGGTTGGTTTCTGTGATGCATTATGTAAACAGTACCTAGCTCTGCAGGACGTGGCTCAGAGCCGCCACAATGGTAGTCTATATTGCTTGAGTATGTCTACCAGTTTGTCTTCGACCCCTCTGTTGATCTGTCGATGAGGATGCACTAGCAGCACTATCTCCGAGGGGCGGATATTTATTCGCTAATTTTAAGCCGGCCAGCTGGGGCGCGATATCGCATCGGCCATGCGCTTACCACTGTTTTTCGCCCAGGTTAGTTACCGGTTTCCCGCCGGATGCTATTGTAGTTCCAATCGATGTAATATTGCGGTGCTGTGCCTCGACGACTTGCATTGTGTTATGAAAAAGTGTGTTGCTAAGTTTAAGTATGGTCACGGTCTGTTATGTCAAAATTTACTGTTAATATGCGGTGGTGTTGAGAGCAACCCCGGTCCCGGTTTTAGAACACACGAGATAAATCCGGATAATAAAGCCATGGCTTTTAAGCTGCAATAAAACGACTAGAAATTCTCCAGTCGCAGTTCCTGAAGGAAGTGAATGTGCTTAAACAGCAGCAGGACGCTACAAGTACGGGCTTAAAAAGTTAACTGGGCAGGATCGCTACACTAGAGAACGACATGCATTCCTCACGGCTGGCCGCAAGGGTTGGTGATTGAAACGCATCATCATGTGTTGACACCTTGACCTGGAACGTAGCCCATCTTAAAGCCTGTTTTGGAGATGTGTCCAATAGGTCCCGCAGGAATAATTTGCTTATTCTAGGCCTAAATTACTCCGCAACAGGGAGTTGGTCTGATAATAAAAAAAAAATATGTGCGCGAATTACGCTCGTCTTATCTTAACCAAAAAGTTCCATCTGAAAACATCGAAAGGGCGCATTGAATAGGTCGCTTTGTTGAAGGCAAGCACAGACCGATTGTCGTTGAATTTTATAGTTATAAAGTCAAAGACCATATCTTATCGTGCGGCACTAAGCTAAATGGCACTAACTTTGCCATGCGCGAAGACTTCACGCTCGCAGTCAGAAATGCTTTCACAATACGCACCTGACTTGGCTTTTCCTTCCAAGTTGCGATCTGATAAGCTCCTCGGCAACATAAAGCGTTTCGTCTATGATTTCAATCATGTCCGAGTCGTCGAGCTTCAAGATTTCCAAAAAGGGAGGAAACTGCCCTCTCCGCTGCTCGACCCGGCCTTTCATTCTATGCCCTTGGCGTCATCAAATTTTGAGTTGACGATTCTCGTTGGGAAGCGCAGGAGTATCAAAAATAAAACTGAGATGAATTAGCTACTCTTATTTTTTCTGTAAAACCTCATGTTTTAATTGGCACTGAATCGTGGCTGGATAATTCCGTTCTCAGCTCTGAAGTATTTCCCACCGGTTATGACGCGTACCGCAGCGATCGACACTTGCATGGTGGAGGGGTCCTATACTTGTTGACCAGTGTTTTAACTCTTAATTAATAACAGCGCCTTTAGTTGGTTGCGAGTCAGTATGGTGCAACCTTCGCCTAAATAATGGAAAGAATTTGGCTATTGGCTCCGTCTACCGTCCTCCTTCCGCTTCCAATCCTGACGCTTTAAGATCGCTGTCTGAATTTGTACTTAGCTTACAAACTGAATTTCTTTTTGGTCGGTACTTCAACATGCTTGATTTTAAATTGGTAGACTACAAATCTCTTCATACGAGCCATTCTTCATTGCCTTCATCCTTTTACGAATTAATTACTACTTATGATCTATATCAGTACGTCACTCAGTATAAACGGGAAACTGAGCACAGATCTTCAGTTTTAGATTTACAATTCTGCAACCGGTCTTCCGTAGTGCGTGACACTGTGATCATACCAGGAATAAGCGGCCCCAGTTGTGTTGCCTCAAATGTGCGGCATTTTGCTTATTTATTTCGAAGAGGTCGACCCGAAAAGGTTTTTTTTTTTAACAAGGACGACTGTATATTATTGTAGAACGAACTTGCGTCGTTCCTTCCCGACTTCACCAACCTAAGCCAGAATATAGGTTGTAGTTCCCTTTGAGAAGTATAAAAGAATAAGCTGGAAGGCCTAATTCATCAATATATGCCATCTAAAAGTCTTTCTGGAAAGCGCCGCCGCGCCAAACCGTGGATCACGCGGCATACCAGACGACTTATGTGAAAAAAGCATTGCCTTCTGGAATCACACAAAAAACAAAAAAATCGGTGCCCTGCTGTACTGCAGTCGATTCATGCTCTTGATAGTGCAATAAAAACTGGAAGTAAGGCTCTTAAGGATACCTTTTTTAATGACTTGGGATCAAAACTGCTTAATAATCCCAAGGAATTGTGCACGTTTTTGAAACACAATGAACGTGAACCAGTCGGAATCCCGAATTTAGACCTCGATGGTGAAGTTATTACTAATGATGGTGATAAGCCACGCTGCTTTAATGCTTTTTATCAGTCTGCTTTTGCGCCAAGGTACATCGAAGAACTTCCCTTAACTCGTGAATCTCTCACTGAAACCATGTCTCAATTGGCTTTTCCTCACCAAGGTGTGTTGAAATTGCTAAGTGATATCGATTCATCTTCTGCCGGTTGTCCTGATGGCGTTCCTAAATTTGAAATCCCTCATTACTTAATCATCTCGTTGAGAGCATCTCTTAACTCAGCGTCTCTGCCAAATTACTGGAAAAATGCTGATGTGGTACCAGTACCATAAAAGTGTCTCAAAAAGCTCTGTGGTTATTTATCGACCGATTCTTTTTACCAATGCGTGCTGTAAAATGTTGGAGCACATAATATATAGCGCCGTCATAAAACACCTTGATTCTGATGAGTATTTTACAGAAGTTCAGCATTGCTTTAGTTCAGGTTTTTCCTGTACTACTCAGTTGATTGAGTTTAGTAATGATGTGTTTTCTTCCTTTGACAGTGCTTCTCATACAGACTGCGTATTTCTAGATGTTAAGAAAGCCTTTGACTCTGTACCTTATTTACTATTAAATAAATAAGCTGTGTTGATCCGCGCCCGACTCTCATCGATTGGCTTCATTCCTATCTTCAGAGCTGCGTGTTTTAAATAACGGTTCGCACTCAGATTATGTACATGTGTTCTCAGGTGTACCGCAGGGCTTTGTTGTTGAACCCTTTCTTTTTCTGATTTATGTCAATGATATTGTTTTCGATCTTACGTGCAAAGTTCGGCTATATGCTGACGACTGTGTCGTTTACCATGTTGTGGAAAGTTCGTTTGATGCGTTCAAACATCAGCGAAACTTTGATTCCATCCAGTGCTGGTGGACAAAATGGCAAATGTTTTTGAACGCTACAAAACGCCAACTTATTCCTTTCACTCGAAAGCGTTCCCCACTACAAGCAAGTTACTCATTACATAATGTTCTCCTGCAAAAAAGTACTTGAATATAAGTGTCTGGGCTTTTATTTTACATCTAACCAAACGTGGACGAGGCAAGTTGAGTATATTACATCCAAAGCGTGCAGAATGCTTAATTTTTTAAAACGAAATTGCAATAAAGCACCGTATAATGTCAAACAACTCCTGTATTTCCCTTACATGCATCCAATTCTTGAATATGCCTCCCCTGTAAGTAAGTGACCCTCAGTTTGCTTACCCATCTGCGTCCAGATTAATGCTGCGAGATTTGTGTCCAATAATTACAGCATCACAAGTATTCTCACGTCTCTTAAGAAGCACCCTTGTTGGGGATTTTAGGAAACCATGGGAACCATAGGAAACACTTGTGGTTGCAAATCATGCATCGCATCTATTTTGGAAAACTGAGCATTGACAAAGACCGGTACCTGCTTCAACTTCACTTTTTTTTCTAGACGACTTGATCATCAGTGGAAAATCCGAGAGGTTTAATGTAGGACAGATATGTCCACAACCTCGTTCTTTCCGCGGGCAATCAATGAGTGGAACAGGCTGCCAGCCGGCGTCACTGATTACTGCGCGGAAGATCAATTCCGCGCATTCTGATCTGATGTGTGACTTAGCACGCAGTTCTCTTGAGCGTGTTTTCATTTCATTAGTGTCATTGTATTTATGTATTTATGCAGCGCGGTTGTCCTCGTTCAGTGCATGCGTTTCCTCATCTATGACTAGTTGTGTCATAATATGTATTTTTGTTATCCTCTGGTACTTTCGGCCAACTGAGAAGAAAATATTGTGTCCCCCCGCCCCCTTCCAATAATGCCTTCGGGCGCTGCAGGTGTCGGAAATAAATAAATAAATAAATTTGCGAACGCTTAATAGAAATCACATAACCTTATAGCCGCCGTGGGGCTATATGTCTGTTCGCGCTCGGCTTCTGATCCCAAGGTTGTGAGATCAAAGCAATGCCTCAGCAGCGGTTTTTCCATGGAGGGGAAATGGAAAAATTGTCCTTGTGCTGTGCATTGTCAGCACACGTCAATTAATACCAGTTGACCAAATTTAATGGAGAGGCACCTACTACGGCGCCCTTCGTAGACCAGGTAGCCTTGAGGTAGATCATCCGCTTTTAATTTGGAATGTGCTGGGTATCATACCAAAGCCGTCGGAAATTCCACTGCTTTTCATCTCTCCCGGTGTGGTGCTTGCAGGAAAAGGGGTTTTGGACAAACTCGTTGGATTGACGGCTCAGACATTCGTTTTCATTGGTATATGGGGTTTAACCTCCCAGAACGACTTAGGATATGAGAAACGCCGCAATGGTGGGCTGCGGATATTTCGACCGCCTTGGATTCTTTAACTTGCGCTGAGATCGCAAAGTTCACTGGCCTCTAGCATTTCGCCTCCATCGAAACGCCACCGGTGTGCCTTTGATCGAACCTGCTCTTTTCGGGTCAGCAGGTGAGCACCATAACAACTGAGCCACCACGGACAGAATGGATGATACATTTCGCCGTCAAACAACCTTAGTACGTCTCATGCGGTAGAATTCACTTATGCCTTTTTTTAATTTCTTGTACTGCCGCATGATTTCAAAAGAGAGGGCGTGTGCGGCTCACTAGAGCAACGAGCTTTAGCAGGCAGGGAAGACGTTGAAAACTGGTGCTGGCCCGCGAAGAAAACAGCGGGGTTATGAATCTTGTCCCACGCGGACCCCCATTGAGAGAGCCTCTTAACGGCATATGTGATTTTCTATTCAGATTCAGTTATGGGTGTAGCCAAAATAACTGCTTGAGCAGCAGTCATCTAGCAATTGTATTAAAGATTGGCTGCTTATCTGATTATATGTGGATTCGTAATAATTTATGCCCATTGAATGGGGAAACCTTAAAGCCAGGCACTCTTTTTTGCTGATATTTGCAACGGACATTACTCTTTCAACATTGTTTAAGTGTGATTTTTGCTTATGTGCATGTATTACCAATGTTGTTTAGTTGTATCCCCCCCCCCCCTCATGCAATGCCCGAAAGGGCCCTTAGGGTAAATAAATGAAATGAAGTCCGAGTTACCGTGGAAAGGTTACGTCTTCAGACACGCCACTTTTATATTAGAACAGAGTTTCCTTGCACTTCGTGCGCAGAAAAGGTAAAAATATTGACTGGATGCCTTCGGATACGCATTGCCAGGGCGTGATGAGCAGAGCAAATTTTTGGAGAAATCTGTTCCTTTTCCTTTTGCAGGCGAAACTGCCTCCTGGCAAGAGTGAGGAGAATGCAGTCACTTGTAGGAAAGAAAATAATTTTTGTGATATTACTCATGAACACTAAAAAACGCGAATGTATTACAGAATAAATATGGGAGTACAATCCCTGAGCTGAAATTACAAATTGTTGTGTAAGGGAGAACATATAACGCAAGAAACTACAATAAACGTGAGGGTTTTATAGTGTCTAAGACGGTATAGAGCGAGGGAAAATGCTACCGATTGTGCCCGAGAGCCATTTAGCATTGCGAATGCAAGTTTACTGAATACCTTTGTCCCCGCTATGGAAACACGTTATAATTTAAGGTTATTGGAAGGCGCATTTTTTTTTTTTGCATCGGTACCAGCTCAGTTGAAAATGAATATGACCGCATGTTTCTAAGGCTAATATTTATGATGGTCCGATAGTGCTTCTAATAAATTGGAAAGACACTTAAGCGTCACCTAAGAGTAGACGGCAGAGTGCCTTTTCCTTCTTTTCTTAATTATTATGACATGTCGGCATATCCCCAGCGCACCTCAGCATCATGCACACCACAACGCGTTCATTCGGTACCTCTCTGACACGCTTGAAACAATGACCCTTTGTGGCAATAAGGAAGAAAAAAAAGCCTTTCTGGCATATCCGTTGCGTGGCCGCCAGACATGCAGAAGGCCTAGGTACAAACCCCAATGCCGGCTTAATTCTTTTCCATTTAAAAAATTTCGTAATATTTCTGTCCCGCTTCTTATAATTTCCTTTCAATGCCAGGTCACGCAACGCCTTTTCGACCGAACGTGCTCTATACGGCATCGCGTAAAACAGTGCACAACAGAAGGGCTGCGGCAGTAGATTGCAGTGTGGAGGCGCATGAAGGCAGTGACCTGCTGTGATTTTGCGGAAAGCGAAAGCACGAGGACATCCTGAAAGCAGTGTCACCGGAGCGAACAAAATGAAAAGAAATGTTACGAGCGGATGAAGTCACTCAATGGAGGGGGAAAAGTAATACATCATTTCTCTTCCGCAGTGAAACATTTACAGAAAATTTAGATGCCAGAATTCCAGTAGCGAGAATTTCTGCGCAATGAAATCCTTCCGCATGAGTGATTTAATATGCGTAAGTTTCAAATATTCTGACTAGCACTGTGATAATAGCCGATTGCTCAGTGTCAATGCACTTCTCACAACATTTTTACGACAAAAAACCTGCTACCGCAGAGACGGAAGCAATGAATGTCAGCCATATCACATCGAGGAAGCAACGTTCTCACCTGTAAATTTGGATCAAAATTATCGGTTTCCTTTGACAAATAATGACTTAAAATAAGGGACACCCTGCGTTTAAATACAAGGCGAATAGTGGTTCAGCCAGACTTGTAGGAACCTTCTAAGGCAGCGTCTTTACATCTGGTACCAGGCCCTTCAGTCCTTAGCCTATTCTGAAAAGATGCTTTCAGCAGTGACTCTTCTCTGCTTCTGCCTAAGCTCGTCCCTACCAAATGCCCTCTCAACTGCAGTCAGCAGCTCCGCTGGTAAGAATTTCTTTTATGCGTTAAGATATGATGATCAACGTACACTAGAGCAGTTTTCGAAAAGCACATCTTGTGGTAGAGGAAGGGTGACAGCGGGCGCCACATTCGTTGAGACCCATTTTGTGAATGAACGAAGAGCTCTAACTCTGTAATGTTGCTGTAAAGCAACACATTTTATGGGATTGTTTTAACTGCCTACTAGAGAAATAGGTGCGACTGAACTTACGTGATAGCGCGTTGTAAAAAGGTGGATGTGAAATTATCACAGTACAAAGTGATTTAGTTGATTTTAATCGCCAGAAGAGGGCGTGAGCCAGAGTACGATGCCAACATAATTGTTCATGAAGCGCTTAAGTCCAGCGATTGAAGGTAGAAAATTGGATTGCGGCCCATTATAACAGCATATTCTTCATCGGCCAAGCAAGACGGCCCGGGCAGAGATAGTTCTCTGACACTGTTGGAAAACAGAACATCTTAGAAGGATTTCTTGGGGCGTATATCTGTCTTTAAAAATTTATCCAGCCAGCTGAGTTGCGGAGAAACATATGAAAACGAGTGCACTATATATGGATCTGCTGCACCAACTAGGCCGATATTATAGCCCTTTTTAGAAGTCTAAGTATTCCAAACCCCATGTACCAGAAAAGCGGTGGCTTGTACTTCCCTTATAAACATGAACCAAAAACCCCACAGCGATGAGACAGCTTTCCATTTTGTACCACACCCGTGCATTTCACTGAATTAGAAAATCAACATCAACAACGGATTGGGAAACCGTACGACTAATTGTTTCAAATATTGCTTTCTCTGCCAGCTCTAGGGTCTTGCAAATCTGTCGAAATTCCTGACGTGAACCACCTGGCGAAGGTAAGCACAATCTGCAATCGCGCTTTGTTTCGCTACCAGAATGCAGAATATTGGCCTTAGATCATCATCTTGAAGGTCTACTGTTCCTATAGATCGAGATAATGATGTAGCAGCATTTTCGGTGTGGCTGGCTAGCCCAGTGTCTTCGATGTAGCTCTGATTGGAGGAATTTGCAGTAAAGCTTTCGTGGATGCTGCGTCTTTTCACTGATCTCGAATTTGCAGCAGACTCCCAAACAACAATTTTATCTTGCCTTTAGGGGCGCGCAAAAAAAAAAAACATTTCTTAAGACGTTGTTTACGCATTTGCTTTCTGAAAATGCATCAATAAAGGCCGAGTTTGGGCGAGTTGGTTTACCATGCTGAACGTAAAAGCGCTAAAAACAAGGACGAGAATAAGACACACAACACGAGCGCTCGTGTTGATTGTCTTATTCTCGTCCTTGTTTTTTGCGCTTTTACGTTCAGCAAAGAAAATGCATCACCAGTGATCGGTGCAGGCGGACAGTGGTCTTAAGAGCAACTGATACACTACTGCCACTGCCTGTGTTCCCAAAACGGGAGAAAAAAATTCCCAGGCGCGACAGTGATTGAAAGCCACAAGAAGCTCACCCAGGAAAGGGGATACAATCAAAATATGACCTATTTACTCCGAAACGAGAATTGATATGAACGAGACAGGGAGTCTTTCGGTAACCTTTCATTGTTCGTCATGTATTCCTGCTGTAGAACGGAAGGGATGAAAAGAAACAAGAACTTTTTTGAAAGAAACTAAACTGGTGTTTATCGCCACCGGATACGACACATTGACCATTACCAGCAATCCAGCACCATTTGCCAAATTTGGTGTTGACAACAATGACTGTCTAAGAAATGCAGGTGAATTCTCAACTAGTGGACAGCTCTGTAATGCACACTGTTTATATAAAACAAGAAAGGACTTGAAATCATTGAGCCACATATTATTCTTGTTTCTGTAGGCTGTAAATTGAGAGTGCCAAGCATTGAAGGCACTAGGGCAGCCATGTCAAAATATCAAAGATATCACTCGCCTCATATAATAAAATTTTCTGCCTATGTTCATGAATAGTGCCGGTTGACTTTATTGAAGTTTTGAATACCAGTAAATGAAATAACAGAACATTTAGTTATTGTAATGAATAAAATAAAGGCAATATAACCTGCTTGTATTTTGGTTGGTACCTTTATGAAAGTTGTAACATTTAGGTCAAATTCTTAGTTAATTGCTTAGAATTAGATAATCTTGCACCGAGCGCTAACAAGACGTAAAGGCTGTCTGAAAGTATAATAGCCTGAGGAATACTACATGGAATCCTTATTAAAAGCAGCTCAATGGCCAGAAACTCCCCGAAAAAAATATGGGTATAGTCAGAGGCCCTAAAGGAATAACTCCAGTCAACAACCCTTGTGCAAATGCCAATTGCTGCCTTTTCATTTTTCCGCGAGGCGTTCTGTATAAACCGCAATATGGTTAAGAAAATTATCAACATATCCTCAATAAACCCACTTAATATATTGAGAGACATATTCTTGGCATTCCCTGGGAGGGTGTCGTCAAAGCAGTGGACAGTATGAGCCCCAGCGGTGGTTAACTGGTACTAGAGTAGTTATTGATACAGAAATTTTTGACAGCAGGGAATTACTGAGCCGAATCTGAGGAAGCTTACACCTAGGCGAAAAATGACACAGAATAGAGATGAGTTCGTTTTAAATATAGGGTTAGCCAACCCAGGAAGAGGCTCCAAAGACCTTAAAAACGTCCGCACAGTAAGAAGATGAAACCGCAAATTTAGATCAGGTATCCGCGCCTCCAAGTAGAGCACAGCATTCCCAACGATTTAAGTGTCGCTCATAATAAACAGGAGTTCAAGCTTTTACCTTGGACACCCGGGAAGGAGAACAGAGCCGAATTCAAGTATTGGCCGCACTTTGGCCTTATAAAGAAAGAGCAAAGTGCCCCGACGCATACATATTTTTTGTTGCTGATGCTAGCCAACCAGCCAAGGGCACGCTCACCTTTAAGAACAATGCTTCTATTATGGGGCCGCCAGTCTAACTGCGGGTTAAATAGTATACCCAAGTATTTAACCGAATCAACTTGTGGGATTGGGATGGAGACAAAGAAATGTAAAGAGAGGATGCCTGTGGAAAAACAAGGATGTGCAAGTGCTTTGGAATTGTCTTTTTTCCATTTCCTCGTCTAGTGTTCCTAAGTTTTTCAAGATAATAAAATTAGCTATCATATGCAAAAAATGCTCTGCTGAAGATCACTGCTCTTTTTAAGCTAAATCTTTTTAGACAGCAAAGGCACGAACTATTAAAACTGCTAGAAAGTGGTTGCATTTTACAGCCATAAGAAATGGAAACTAAATGCGTCTCGAATATTTCACTGAATCATGTTTCAGGGACGCTACATTCGGAACGCAATTGTGGTCGTTTATTGAACAGTGTTGTGTCGTTGTTAGAAACGAAATGGCTCATTCGTGTATAGAACATTATTTATACATTTACTTGTCACTTTGTTTCACCCTCTGCCAGTGTTTCCAACAAAACTGCACCACCTGCAATCCTTCAACGGTAAGGCTCCTAGATATCTGTTCTCGGGTATCATTACGTTATCACGTCGAAGTGTACCAAAAGTTTACGATGTTGTAAGAGATAAGTGTTTTAATAGCGTCAGAAGTAGTAATTCAAAATAATGAATTGCATTTTTGTAATTTATTCTTTCCTCCTTTGCGGACCTTTCTCTTGAAATTAAATATCTGATGAAATACCTTTTTTTCATGAACTGCTAGGCCGCCATCGACTCTGTTAAGCCCGCTGTGACGGTAAGTTTGGTGCTGGTTATGCGCTGAAAAATTCCTGCTCATTATATGTTGTCGGCAAAAAATACAAAATTAAACGTTCGCGAGCAACACAATGCTCAGGCATTGAAGAAGGCTCAGTCGTTTGAATATACCGATGTAATATTCGGTTTGTTCGTGGAATCCCTGACAACTTCACCTGAACTAAAACTTACTCAGCACAATGCACTAGACCTTTTGCCAAGAGAAAAGAAAATAACCGGAACATTGTCGCCTCCAAAGGCTCATAAGAAAAGAGTTTTGGGGACTCAGAATTTTGGAAGTTGTCAAAGTTAGCTTATATTTAGCGAATTAAAAACAATGCACCTGCGTGTGTTTTGTTTGTTGTTTTGCTGGTGGTTTTCAGGACATTGAGAGAAGCCCTGCAGTTAAGAATAATATAGACACACTCTCCCATTTGAGCATTTTCAGGCGGGAATAAGCCTCAAGCCTGTCTAGGTGAGCCGCCGCAAAACCGGAACAATTTTTGTAACTGAGCGGACAATAAGTTCATTACTGTCGTACTACATATTCATGAAATGGAATGATTTGCAGTGCGTGTACGAAGCCCTGAAGGAACTCAACAAACCGGTAGACGCACTGATCGCATACGCTGATATCGTCTATGCACTCGTCAGCGCGACGCAGACGTCCAACTGCCATGCATGTACGTAATATTGCTTATTCAATACTCAGAAAGCGTAGCGTAACACATTCTTTCCTTAGAAGAGGGCCTGTGGGCTGCGCTTGTATAGTTCTATATTCCTTGAAGCTCAGTATTTTGAAATACTTGTGGCTGTAAAATAGCAACGAATGAATCGCTACACAAGCTTCGAGCATTATGTATTTTTATAAATTAATAGTCACTTCGCGATACTAAAACGTTTTATGGTCATCGTCGAACGCGTCAGCGCGGCGTATGCTTATGTAGGAAGCTGAGAATTACTGAAAAAAATAATGGCATTTATCAAATATTAATTATATCGCTCTGTGTTGAATGCGACAGAGGAAGTAATGAAATATGATCGCTGAAGCATTACCGCTGTGTAAATGCCTCATGAAGGGCTGGCCAAAAGAATCGATGTGCTCAGCGTCTGTCAAAACCACATCGACAGCCACTAGAATACCCTAAGGTTAAAAAATATGTTTGCAAGAAATATTTTGGATACTATCAAAAACAGTTGGTCTTGACTAGTAGCAGCCACCTAATATCGCTCGGAACTATTTAATGGTGCTCGAACTGTAGCGACTGCCGTAAATTTTCAAAGCGGATTGGTGGAACCCGCATTGCTTTCCTGTAGTATTGCATGGTGTCGGAACCGAGTAAAGTTTTTTGCTCATTGCGTAGAGCCAATTTAGGCTCAAAAAGGCTACTATTGTTTGGAAGTAAGGTTCGTGCTCTGCGATGCTTAACATTTTTAAATTAACACGAAATGAATTTAGACGGGGCACATAACGCGGACAGCCATAAAATCGAAGCGTTTCGGTGGCAACAAAGTTAATACCCATGAAAACAGAAGCGTGGCATATGTAAGCGACAATGAAAATGGGCATGAGAGCTAATAATTTTTCACGAATAAGATGTCAGGACCAGGGTGGAGATACGGGTAATTGAAGCCCAATAAACGGAGATTTGTTAGGCCTATAGAGTTTAAGGTCCTAAAGCAGCTGAGGTTGAGAGGGGCGCCATAGAGGAGCGGTTCTGATAATTTCGGCCCCCTAAAGTTTTTTACCATGCACTGACATCGCATGGTACACGGGCCTCGAGCAGTTTGCCTCAGTAGAAATGTGACCGATGTGGGGAGTATTGAAACCGCGCATTACTTTCGCGAGTCGTGCGCCGAAAGCATGAACGGAGGCTTGAAAGGAGATAATCGCATGGAGTGATGCTGCCATGTTGGCGATGGTGATGTTGAATAATAACATTACGCAGTGGCTACTGACTTCAAGAACGCTGTTGCCTGCACGAGTCCAGGAACCGTGAGGCTGACACAGTGCAGGAACGGAGACTTCACCATTTCTCTCCCTAGCAAACTTCTGGGCAAGGTAAGACAACAAACAGCAACGCAATAGAATACGGAAAACCTTTAGCCTGCACTAAAATCAACATAACTTACTGTTTTCAAGAATCTCCGAAGAAAACTTGGAACATAAAATAAGGCATGGGGACAATAATCGGACTGGTGCAAAACTATCATTGTTATGATAATAAGTCGCCTACATGGTAGAATGCGAATGAATGAAAAAGAAGATAATGAGGTCATAAAATTTTTCCATTCGGCAAAATGAACAAAACGACGCCGCCAGTGGTGAAATAAATTTTGACATTTACCTCATAAGAGATACTAGACACTTCGGATTAGTAAAAGGATAGATAAATGGTAAAAGGATAGATTTTAGTGGGATGTAGACAAAATTAATTTAGCTTTGAAATTATTCTGTTCAGCTTATTGTCTAATGAAGAAAGTGTTTCAGCTGTTTGTTCGGAAGATGCCACCGTAAAAAAAAAACTTTTCGAACGAAAAAAATTCTCTGCGCCCTTGCTGTTCGCTGCGATTCAGTGTTGTCACTTTTTGCTTGTATTGCACTCTATATACTTATCAGGAGAGATTTCTAGACTAAAAAGTCTTTTTTTTCGTTCGCATTTATCTTGAAGTGTTTGATCTTTCTTATGCGCAGTGCACCACCAACTTCGGCACCTGCTGCGAAAAGTCAAGCGTGAGTTTCGTGAACGTCGCACGAACGAAAGCAGTTTTATTCGGTTGCTCTTTACGGTGTTTGAGATAAATTTGAACTGAGTTATTTATTTAGTGATCTGCAGAATATCTGATTGAAGTGCGGGCATTAGGAATTTGGTCAGATATCACTAATATTCCACTCGCCTAAAGCAGTTAAGAAATCAGGAGGAAAAGATTTGAGCGCCCAGCGGTCAGAACTGTTTCCAGCACATCGCAGTCGTCTGCTTAAATTCAATCGGTTGAATTCGCTGTTAAGAGCCACGCATCTTTCCGTGTATGCTTTCTCATTGGCACTTTTTTGCGGTCATTAGTGCTCCACAAGGTAAAAATGTAATATGTCAAGCACGAACGCCTACTTTTCGCTCTCGGATGATGATGCTGGGGTATGATAGTGCGACCATTCGTCGACTACTTGTAATACTTGCTGCTTAATTCTTGCTTTTCATTGGGAACTTGTATACCGTTAAAGACTGCGACGACCGTGAACAGGTCGTAATAATTTCCCAGTCCTGAATGTGATCCGAGGTTAGTAACGATCCCAAAAGTAATATGTCAATAAAGGTTCTAAACTGGTTGCTGAAATTTCTGAAAGAAGTGGGAAAATTTCCGTTAAGTTCGTACTATTTTTTTATTTTTCGTATTTCAGACTTGCCTCGTGTCGCCACTGGTGAAGTTTGTTCTGGTAAGTTTAAATGTTATTCAACAGGCATGGTCTTCTTCTCTTGCTTAAAAGAAGTGATGCCTTTCCATTTACAACGCACTTTATCACTAACGCACACCTGTAGTGAAGATTAATTCTAAATATGGATCAGACAGGAACAGAACAAAATTGAGGTTTAAATGCGGACAATATACCAAGTGACTTCGCAGGGGAGTGTTTGGGGAAGCAAGTACTACGGAGATGAAAAATTTGAGCGTGTCGGGCTCGTTATCAAGGAAGGATTAGTAAAGAAAGAGATAACGTTCCCTTCTGGAGCCAAGCAGAACAAAGACTTCTTATCCAAGCATACATAGTGTAGAACAATGCAGTATGGGAATCTTGCGTGATTTTGTATTCATTGTCGATTATTTTTTGTAAAAATGTCATACTCAGTTCTAAAATTTCTGGCTACGAAATAGAACAAAAACAGTAAAAGCTGTTTTTACATTGCTGGACACTCAGCCTCATGGGAAGTTTCACGTGAGGAACAACAATTGAAAAGGTTTGTTTTTTGCCCATTTTCCTTTCTGCCACAGTGCCTAGTGGAAAACGCTCTGCCTGGCGCACCACAGAAAAAAGTCACCGATCTCGTATGCGACCTCGTCCGCCGCACTAACATTAGCGGAAAATCTAGTGCGGACCTCGCTGCCTCGCTCACGAACATCGACAACGCGCTGTGTAAGTTGTATACATGGTCAGCCAGTGAATGGTTGTAGGTAGCGAGCTTACTTCAATTGGTCACTGACTTTGGAAAAGGGTGCCTATTCATCATCTTCATAAATCAAAATTTGAAGCGGTTGAATGAAGCTGAATAATTGTTACATTTTTTTCGGTTTTCATTGGTAACCTGCGTGCCCCTTTAGGCATTGCAATAGTAGTCCTTGTTCACACGCAACAAAAACATTTAGAGGCGGAAGGATAAAAGTGGTTTTTTAACTAAGGGGTTCACATTCATGCGCGGAGCTCACAGTCATAGGAAGGTGTCGCAAAATACAGTCTTGCTTCAAGCTTGATAGATACTTGGTATTCAGTCGACAGATTAATACACACAGAACCATTTTTTGACTAACTTTTTCAGCGTTTCATCTTTTGACTTGACGCCTTCAGACGAGCCTTCTGATCTACTATGGACAAAAATCTAAAATTTTTTGTGTGTAAAATTGGAAACATCTATTTGACCAACATAGCATGAATGACACAAGACGTTTACGTATTCATGCAAGGCACACACTTCCACACTCACGAAAAAGCCGATTTATTCCTTAAAAACATTTATGCCCCATTTCTTCTTTTGTCTATCATTCGGAGGAGTATTTTTATTGAAAATTCGCCTACACTGCCTTTTCCTAATACGCTGAACCACCACGTGAAAGAAGATATAGCATGGGATAGCCTTTCTTATAATCTAAGTACAAAACTAAGCAAACGCCAACTTTTCTTTCTTTACTTTAAAGGTATCCGGTGTTTTAGAAAAGAAATGGCGCTCCCATTCTGCCTAATCCGCATCTCTGACTTTGTGAAAATAATTGTACGCGGATAAAAGAAGTTAAAAAATTCCCGTGCAGAATCACAGAGGCTGTGGCGCAAAGGGTTATTAGAGGATGTAGTGTCATTGTAGTGTCCTATAGCCTGCTAATAAAATGAGCTGTGTTCAAGAATTCATATCTTGGAATGCAGGAAAAACAAGCTCAAAGAGGCTTTTCAATTAGTTCTTGCTTTAAGGCCTTATAATAAATGTAGTTTTTGATGATAGGCCAACACAGGTGTGTTGAACCGCGAACTACAATGTTTTTTCAAAAATCAGTAATGGGACCAAAACAGAATTTTCCTCACTGCTTCCAAAGCACTGAAATTCTTGCGTAATACACTGAAGCTCTGTGGCGTTCACTGCATCCAATTTGTGCAACTGAGGCGTTTTAAAGGAATGAATTTGGCTAGCGGAAAGGATAGCAAAAAGTACGAAACAAGGTAAACTTACTTGAGCTTAAAGTGTGTGGCCAGCCTTGTTTTCTGCAGTATTTTTTGACGATGTTCAGAAGAAGAACCAACCGTGGGTGATCGCTGACGACGTGAGTTCACTTGAGAGGCACATCAATCATCCTAATTTTGATTTCATTGCTATTTTACTGAAATATTTTTTTTGGGAAGGATTTATTTTTCCACTTGCCATAAAAAGCCTCCATATTAAACTGCAGTTTTACCACTTAAGCTTTTTTTTCTATTCATATTTCCAGGCTGTTGAATTGGCTATCCTCATTCGCAGCAGCAACATTGAAGAAAAGACCGCCTTTTTCGCATTATACAATAAATGCATCTTTGAAAACATCGTATTTGTGTGTTGGATTCCGTGGTTGATCTGCGTGCTCTGCTAGAAGCAGCGATAATAAGGCTGTTGATATAGCACTGCGAAGTAACGAAAGGTGTACCTATTTGACTTCTTAATATCATCATCGACTCGATAGATGGAATGAAGAAAGCTTAAGTCCACACTTTTTTGGTCCAAATCAAGACATTTTTCGAAATGATCACATATAGTGAATACATTTTAAAGTGATGTAAATATAGGAATTTTTGCGCAAAAATTTTGAGGGCATCTAGGTCTGTTTAAGCGGAGGAATACGAAAGTATGTGTTTTGAGGAAAAGAAAGATTTTGAAGCGAAGCGCTTCACTACGCTAGTCAACACCGCGCTTCGCGTGAGCCGGCGTATGTCGGAGCACAAGTGACGTGGCGCACGGCGCTGGTGACCGCCGCCGACTTCATCGCCTGACCGTTCGCCGCTGCCGCGCATGACGTCAAGCACGGCGCAGGTGGCCACTGCCGCGCGCTATGCGTCATCGTTTGAAGTTCGCCGCAAGCGCGTGTTTATTACGGAGGCCGACTATATAACCGCTTGTCAGAGAATAGGCGTGCGCCTTCAACACGGAAGGAGAAGAGAGTGATACAACCGATATAGAAGTGCTACCACGGGAGCTGGCTGAAAACGAGCGATGAAATGAAAGGCTGAAAGCTCAACGAGCGTCTGAGACACCCGAAACGAGAAGAACGTCTCGCAAACGACGCAGCAAAGCCGAATCTGAAACGCTAGAAGTACGACAGGCACGTCTCGCTAAACGGCGTGAAAAGGAAGCTGAACAGCGACGTTCGGCCATGTCAACTGAGAGTAGCCAAGATGGTGAAAGTGCGAGAATTGCTGAGCAGTTGCGAAAGAATATTGAAAAGGCCAGAGCCAAACGACCTAAATCTTCAGCCAGCAGCAGCCAACCGAGTAAGGAAGATTAAACAAGAGAGTCAGAAGAGGAAAATCCGAAGACTCGCCGTTACAACGACCACGTGGTACGACTTCTGTGTCTAACTCGTAAAGATATCCTATTGAGTAACCATGTCTACGCCTATAGATAAACAAGGTATACATTACCAGCTAAGCTATGAAGCATAACCATGACGTCAAACCAACCATAACTGAAGCTTTCGATTTTATATCCAGACTTAACCAGAGCTGAGCGAGTGCCTAATTTTTTGAAGAAGAAAAGAGCGCAGTAGCTCTCAGATCTCCACATCTCGTTGGACACCTAAACTCTGAACTAAACTTTTTGTGACACGTTGTGTGACTCATAACTCGGCACTTTTTTGTGACCCATTTTGTGTTCTTGAATAATGATGACGACTAATGACTTTCATGAATACGCTCAATTCCTTCCTCAGACAATGACTCCAGTCATGGCCGCGTTATGATTCCGGTCATGACTCATAATTTCCAACTCGTAACTCAGTTGCATCGAGTGATGCAGCGATGGCTTAGAGGTAGAGCATTAGCCTCGCGTGCAAGAGGACCGGGTTCGAATCCTGGTGCCGCGCAATTCTCCACCGGGTTTAAAAAAAAAAATCCGCGTCTTGATGGGATTGCATAACCAGGCCTGGAGTGCGGCCTGATCTCTGTGACCAGAACCGACAACGCACTCTTTCACCAGAGCAGGATTTGGCCATCCTGGTGTAGTACTTGGACAAAACCTTCTATGATCAAACCAAATTAACCCTCGGCCCTCAGTCCCCAGCGGCTGCGGAGCAACTAACCACGGCGGCGGTCAGACCTGTGACGCAGCGGAGGGTGCTAAGAATCTCTGGCTCCGGACAGGCCGCCATTAGAATCTGAACCTGGCAACGTTTAAGGCTAGAACTTTATCTAGTGAGGCTAGTCTAGCAGTGCTGCTCGAGGAACTAGCGGGAATTAAATAGGACGTGATAGGCCGTAGCGAAGTTAGGAGCACAGGTGAGGCGTATACAGTGCTAAAGGACGGAACATCAAGCCGTTGTCGATTTTTCAGGCTGAACACATGCTCATTTCTGGAGCGAAATTCAGGTAATTGTTGCAAAAAGTGGAAATTTGCTTAAAACACTACATATAACTGATTTTCGTGCAAATTCCCGCTACTTTTATGCCAGCGTAGATACATTGTAGGTGTGCTGCTGTGATGGGAAGGAATGCTGAACTTCCTGTGCTCTACGCGACAAAGAGAGCATTAAGAAATCACTTCACTTCATCAGTGTGCAATGTACTTCGCTGAAAAATGCTAAGACAGTGCATCCAAAGACACATAATACACTAATTCGACGATCGAAATGACGACACTGTCGGCAAGGCACGGTAAAGGCCGAAGAAAACACTGCTGAAGGCTGCGTCCTTGCTCTTCTTTTACACGGAAACAGGCGTATGCCAAATGATTCCTCTTGATTTAACGGGTGTTTCGTCGCCAAAACCACCAACATCGTTAAATCTGCATGTACATGAGACGCTGAGTCATCTGAGGTAAAACACTCACGACTGGTGTATCACACCTGAACACTTCAAAAGCACGAGAACATGAAAGTTTTGACGTAAGCTGTGGGTTGCGTTCTAGCGGAGATCTAGAAGCCGGAATCAACGCCGTCGCGATACTTGGGATACGTCATGTCAGGTGGCGTAGGCTTTGTTCTGCCAGTCTGGTTAAATCTAATGATGGCGACATAAAAATGACGCCGACGCTAGGAAATTGCGCGGATCATATGATTGCGGAAAGATATTGGGAATTTCATAAGCCGCTTTTCGAGCAACGCACTTGTCTTTGTAATCAGGGACGAAACGTTGACAGGGTTTCCAAGAAACTATCATCAATACCAGCTTGGCAACTTCCAGTGCTAGGCAACGGCCTTTCCCAAACCTCACTAATTAAACCTGTCCTATGCCATTCTCGGCCGCGTTATCACTGCAAACTTGTCCATCTCGTCCACCCACTTTCTGCCACCTCCAGCTGCTCTTGCAACTTATTCGAATCGAGTTCGTTGCACTGGACGACCATCAGTTACCTTGCCTTCGAAAAATAACCAAGCCCTTTCTTCCTCTTGATATCGACAACGACAACATTAACCAGTGGTTGTTCTCTCATCCAACCTGTTCTAATCCTGCCTCTTAACAGCTACATTTTTTAGTTTCCGTAGCTCACTGCATTGCTTTCAATTTAAGCTGTACTCTTGCTTTTAGCCTACACGTTACTGCCCCTCAGGTGCGTACCCGTACAGCACACCTGTCGTATACGCCTCTCCTTAGCTATATTGGTGAACTGATATTCATGATCTGAGAGTACTTGCCAAATGGACTACACTCAATTCTTATTCACCTGGTCATTTTACGTTCTTCGTCCTTATCTGTGGTAACTACATGCGATAAGTAGACGTATTCTCTTAGGACAACCAGAGCTTTGCTACAAGTCGAAACTGCTGTCCTTTTACGAGAATCTTGATCACTAGTTTTCTGCTTATTCATTCTTACGCCCACTATTCTGCTCTTCCTGTCCAAGTCATTGATCTTAGCAGCGTTTACTGGCACGCTAGTTGGGGATTCAAGTTCATTTTCGAAATGCGCAAATAACAACCTCAGAGCAAAGGACACACACACATTGTCTGTCATGGATAATGTTTTGCAGTTCATCCATAAGGGAGAGTTCATCCATCTTATAGCCTTCGTTCTGCATTCGTACAACCTTCAAGTTCTGCAGTGTCACTATAACTTAAATTCAAGGAAGCTATGCTCATGTTTGTGGCTGGT
Organism: Amblyomma americanum; assembly: GCF_052857255.1. Lineage (NCBI taxonomy): Eukaryota > Metazoa > Arthropoda > Arachnida > Ixodida > Ixodidae > Amblyomma > Amblyomma americanum. The sequence goes on from NC_135505.1 coordinate 36,727,251, forward strand.
GATAATGGCATTAATCTTAATGGCTTCATGATAATGAGGGATTTTTGTTGCGCAAGAGCATTTGTCGACAAAGCACGCCATGCCACAAGTCATTTTCTTCTACTCAAAGTGGGGTCAAAACCCGTATCCCGAGAACTTTCAACGTAAATAAACCCAGCACCAGACCAGCGCAAAGCTTGTGCCCTTTGACAATCGATGGGTACCCGGCGGCACTGGGGTTTGAACCTCGTACCTCTCGCATGCGAGGCGGATGCTCAGACCACTAGACCACCGCTGCGGTTAACCTGTGTGGTTTTGATTCTATGTAATTATGTAATCAAATCGCGAAAAAAAGGAGAAAGTATCCCTTCGTTATGACAAGCTTTACATCAACAAACGCGCATATATTTGGGATGAAGAAAAGAACGAGAAAGTACCGATGCAAAAAAACGACACAGAAACAAGCCGCCGAAAAACCCGTCAAACCACATAAGCTGCACTATCAAAAAATTGAGATTGATAAATGTAAATGCCCGCAGTGTCCTAAATAAAACCGAAGACTTAGAAAGCCTTCTAATTGACTACGATCCCGATATTGTGGCCATCACGGAACCATGGCTATCGCCCGCTATACTCGATCACGAGATTGCCCCGCCAAACTACACAATCATGCGGAAAGACCGGCCTTCACGAGGTGGAGGCGTGGCCTTAGTGAAAAAAAATTCTCTTCACTTTGTCCTTCTTCCCGAGGTGGACAACGCTGAAGCAGTTTTCTGCAAAATATTGCGCGATGGGATGTCAGTCATAACTGGTTGCGTTTATCGAAGCCCTTCCTCTGACTGTGCATGTCTTTCAGCAATTCAACAATATATGCAGCGTCATGTCCATCAATCCAGGATTATTCTTGCGGGAGACTTTAACCTTGCCGATATAGACTGGCCCACAATGTACTGCACATCAGAAGCTTAAGAAGTGCTAATAGACATAATGCTAAATTTTAACCTTCATCAACTTGTCACTAGTCCTACTCGCATTCAAGGCTCAGCAAAAAATATCCTCGACCTCATATTTCTTAATGACCATTTTCCTTTAAGTGAAGCAAAAATTGAAATTATTGAAGGGATAGCTGACCACAGTATACCTATGTGCACACTCCCGCTCGATCATTCCATTACTAGCCCGTCTACGGTAAAAAGTTTTTTGAACTTTCATAGGGCAGATGACGCCAGCATACTAACTCATGTGTCGCATGAATTCAATTCCTTCTTGGAAAAAGCTTCTGAAGAATCTACTCACGTAAATACTTTGTGGCTACATTTTAAAAGCATCGTCCTTCACTGTGTAAAAAATTCCATCCCAATGATAAAGGAAAAACAGCAGCCTAAGAATCCATGGATCACACGTGACGTCATTCATGCTAAACGGCGCGTAAAACGGCTTGTAGGGTAAACAAGATCAGCCCAAAATTATCCACTACTTTAAAGTTAAAGTCTGCGGTATCGCAGTTCAAGCAAATACTAAAGGATTCGAAACAATACTACTACACTGTCACTTTACCTAGCTTCTTGAGGAACAGTCCACAAAATGCAAAAAAGACGAACTGCGCAACAAGAACACGGACGAAAGGGAGGCAGACACTGCCTCCCTTTCGTCCGTGTTCTTGTTGCGCAGTTCGTCTTTTTTGCATTATGATCAACCAACTAGCCCGACAAGTCCTGTAGTCCACAAAGATTCTGGAAACATCTGCGCACTACCCATCCAACGACAACCAAACTAATCAAAGACGAGAAAAGTACAATGGCTAATCAATACAAGAATTTCTTCCAGTCAGTCTTCACGAAAGACAACTGTTCACTTCCCCTTCTCCCGCCACCCCGTGCCTCGGTGCTTGATCCCACAATAACAGACGCCAGAATTCACAATCTTCTCCTCAACATTGACCCTAAAAAAGCAAACGGTCCCGACGAAATTCCAAATGAATTCTTAAAAAAATACGCTGAGTGGTGCAGTAGGTATCTAGGACAGATTTTTCGCAAGTCACAACAACTGCTAATCTGCCACATGATTGAAAAAAGGCTAAAATAGTGCCGATCCACAAGACAGGAGACAAAATTAATGTTGCTAATTTCAGACCTATATCGCTCACCAGCACTTCATGCAAAATACTAGAGCATATCATTTTAAAACACATAACAGTCTTTCTAGAACGCGAAAAAATACTCTCGCCCCACCTGCATGGTTTTCGATCAGGCTTATCAACCATCACTCAACTAACAGAGATAGTTCATGACCTTGCTTTTTGTGTTCATAATCGTTCTCAAATTGACATGATATTACTTGATTTTTCTAAAGCCTTTGATTGCGTAAGTCACGTCAAGCTCATCGCAAAACTAGAACAAACTATTGGGAAGAGAGATGTTTCCGCTTGGATTACAGATTTTTTAGCAAACCGCTCTCAGCTTGTTTTGTTCGATCATACGCCATCTGATATTGTGCCTATCATATCTGGAGTACCGTAAGGCTCAGTTCTTGGGCCACTGCTACTTGATGATGATGGATTTTTATGGCGCAAGGGCATCTATGGCCAAAGAGCGCCATGGCACAAGGTATTTTTCAAATTCTCATGGTGGGGTCGCAGACCCGTTTCCCAAGCATTTCACCCTAAATAAGCCGAGCACCAGACCAGGGGAAAGCTTGTACCCATTGTATCACCGGTGGGTACCCGGCAGCACTGGGGATCGAACCCCGCACCTCCCGCACGCGCGGCGGATGCTCAACCACTTGGCCACCGCTGCGGTGGGCCACTGCTATTTATTATATTTATTAATGATATAACCAATAATATAGGGTGCAAAATTAAACTCTTTGCTGATGACTGTGTGATATATAAAGAAATTAACAGCCACGACGACCATCTTGCTCTTTCTGGTTCTCTTAACACGCTAGCCGAGTGGTGCTCCAAGTGGCAAATGTCTATTAATGTAAATAAATCATTGTCAACGACAATAACAAGAAAAAAACACCCATCTCACTTCACCTATACCGTTAATAACATGCCTCTTTCGAAGGTCGATCAACATAAATACTTACATGTGTTGCAGCGCGAACCACAAGAAGGGACGACGACAGACAGAGTGAAAAGAGCGCTGACTTCCAACTATTTAATTTCCTGATGGGCCACGCATTTATACACATTTGAACCTTCAGCAGGAAAGGGTAGGCAAAGCAATCAGCATGAAAGGCATAGGAGATTAGGACAATCACCATCGATCCAGAAACTTCAGCTCTTTCTTGGTTAGAACAACTGATGGCATGCTTACACACCTGTCCTCTGCACGAGCAATACTTGCCGCCTCTATTATCTCCCTAACACACTGATCATTGTGTCGAGCAACGATTTTGCTTTTTTGGAACGCAGGCGCGCAAGGTTTTCTGCGGCGACGTGCAGACTCATTGCCACAATTACGACAGTGCGTGCTAAGATGGCCCTGGTCACCATCATTTACATTTTTGTTGTGTTCTTTCAATCTGGTATTTATGCACCTGCCGGTTTGTCCAATGTATTCGCGTCCGCAGGACAACGGGACGCGATATACGACACCATCGTCGCAAGTGACAAACTGATTCTGGTGTCTAATCATGCACGATTTTTCCTTTTTGCTGTAGCACGGGTTAGTCTTCTTGCACAGAACTGATAGTTTGAGTGGGGCCGAAAACACAACATTAACGCCTACGCGCTTTCCAATCTTCTTCAAGTTGTGGGAAGTCTGGTGGATATACGGAATGACTGCCACTTTTTTGCGTGCATCCGGGCTTGTCACGGCATTCTTTTCAGATTGCCGGACGTTTTTCATTTTCTGGAGCAAGCCCTCGGCCACAGAAACCACAAGGGCCTCCGGGTACCCTGCGTCAGACAGGCGTCTATTTTGCAGGGCTAGACTTTCTTTGATCATATGGTCGCAGGACTTAGTCAGGGCATTTACAAAACAGTGCTTTACAACGCTGCGCTTCACAAGCTTGGAGTGGGCAGACACAGCGGGTAATAAACCTTTTTTCTCCCGTGGTTCATACCCCCAACAAACATGGTCATTGCAAAACTTTAGTCTTAGTTCCAAAAATCTAATGGAATTGTTGCTGGGCAGTTCATGCGTCAAAGCGCAGCGTTGTAAAGCACTGTTTTGTAAATGCCCTGACTAAGTCCTGTGACCATATGATCAAAGAAAGTCTAGCCCTGCAAAATAGACGCCTGTCTGACGCAGGGTACCCGGAGGCCCTTGTGGTTTCTGTGGCCGAGGGCTTGCTCCAGAAAATGAAAAACGTCCGGCAATCTGAAAAGAATGCCGTGACAGGCCCGGATGCACGCAAAAAAGTGGCAGTCATTCCGTATATCCACCAGACTTCCCACAACTTGAAGAAGATTGGAAAGCGCGTAGGCGTTAATGTTGTGTTTTCGGCCCCACTCAAACTATCAGTTCTGTGCAAGAAGACTAACCCGTGCTACAGCAAAAAGGAAAAATCGTGCATGATTAGACACCAGAATCAGTTTGTCACTTGCGACGATGGTGTCGTATATCGCGTTCCGTTGTCCTGCGGACGCGAATACATTGGACAAACCGGCAGGTGCATAAATACCAGATTGAAAGAACACAACAAAAATGTAAATGATGGTGACCAGGGCCATCTTAGCACGCACTGTCGTAATTGTGGCAATGAGTCTGCACGTCGCCGCAGAAAACCTTGCGCGCCTGCGTTCCAAAAAAGCACAATCGTTGCTCGACACAATGATCAGTGTGTTAGGGAGATAATAGAGGCGGCAAGTATTGCTCGTGCAGAGGACAGGTGTGTAAGCATGCCATCAGTTGTTCTAACCAAGAAAGAGCTGAAGTTTCTGGATCGATGGTGATTGTCCTAATCTCCTATGCCTTTCATGCTGATTGCTTTGCCTGCTCTTTCCTGCTGAAGGTTCAAATGTGTATAAATGCGTGGCCTATCAGGAAAATAAATAGTTGGAAGTCAGCGCTCTTTTCACTCTGTCTGTCGTCGTCCCTTCTTGTGGTTCGCGCTGCAACACATGTTAGATATGAAGCAACTAGCCCGCCAAGCAACCATTCTGGAATAAATACTTAGGCATAACATTTACATCTAACCTCAAATAGGAAACACACATAACTAATATTACAACTACTGCACTGCGAAAGCTATTTTATCTAAAAAGACGCCTAAAGCTCGCTCCAATGAATATTAAGCTTCTGGCGTACAAAACATTTGTGAGACCTATTTTAGAATACGCTAACACAGTTTGGTTTCCTTACACAGCAACTAACATAGCTAAACCTGAAGGCGTACAAAGAAAATTCGTAAGGTTCATTCAAAGCAAATACCGTCCTACTGACTCACCCTCGCGTCTCTTAGCTTGTTCAGGCCTTGACACACTATCGACGAGAGCAAAACAAGCTCGACTTAAGTTCGTTTTTCAAATTTTGCATTGTCAGTATAAAATGGATACCACCCAGTACATTTCATATTCACAAGCTAGAAAAACACGGTATCAACACGAGCATACGCTAACTGAGTATTCTTTCTCTAAAGACACTTTCAGGTACTCATTTTTTCCCCGCGTGATCAGAGAATGGAATGAACTTAGCCCATCATGAACAACAACAAACTCATTATCCGTGATTGTTTCACAGTTAGAGTTAATCACAAAAGATTATTAAGATCTTCTAATGTTTGTTCGCGATTCTATTTTAGGTAGCACTCTCAATAAGTAGAATTGAAATGCCGTTGCTTCTTTAAACTTTCTCGTTCATGCTTATGACTATGACGTGCACAGTTGTCATTATACAGTACGTTGTTTTCTATTGTATGCTGCTATTAATTTGTCGCTTGTATTTTGATGAATTATGTTGTTTCTTCGTGATTTGTGTCACTCACACGTATACTTGTACGCGTACAAGGAATCATTTTTTTATGCCCTTCTGCTAGGCTCTCGGCTGAGAGCGGCAGTATTGTAAAATAAATAAATAATAAATAAATAAAATTCAAATAGCGCTATATTTTTTGACCAAAATAATTTGCATGTACCAAGAACCAGCACTAATTACGAAAAACAACCAGTTTAATTCCCAGTCATGTCAATATAAAATTCATTGCGTAAAAATTTCAATTCATCTAACGCTCTACTCCGTTTGCAGCACTCTTTGAAGAATGAGTTCATGTCCAATTTTTAGTTTCTTAAAATCAGTTGTTTGGAATTATTCATGGAAATTTTTCTACGTTTACTACGTACAATTATTTTAATTGTTGCAACTATTATTACATATGTGCCTTGTCTGCTTTGTTAAATTTTTTTCTTTTATATTATTTCTTTTTTCATTTTCTAGGGGAAACACTTTGCCTTGTAAGTGTAACTCACCGATGTGATTTTACGGTTGAATTTGAAAAAACTCTGATTTTCTATGAAGAGCAATGTCATTTTCTCGCTTTAACTATTTTTTTGGTATGCGGCGTGACATGAATTTGTTTTTGTCTTCTTTATAAAAGAAAACCTCGTGTTCTCTTACTTCGAGATTTCCTTCTGTACTGTATTTTATCAAAAATACAAGGATTCATTTTCAAATGAATATGAAAAATGCGGTGAATAAGGACTTTTACTCAATTTCTGATACCATGCATTCGTTATTATTATTTTATTGCTGTCTTTATGGAGCACTATGATAGCTCTCTGGTACTCGTACCCACCCATGGGTCAGGAATGTGCTTATCTAAAACAGCCCAACTGGAATTGAGAACAACGCAACGAGCTATGAATAGGAAACTGATTGGTGTAAAGTTGACAGCCGGGAAGAGAGCATAGTGAGTCCAGCAATAGGCAACGGTGAAAGACAAGCTAGCCTTTTTTAATATATTGTTTGTTTGTTTCAATTTTTTCTACTTTCTATTGTTTATTTATTTTTATGTTTTGTTTATAATTTTTTGTTTTTTATTGTACTTCTTTTTTCCTTTAATTTTTGCGTTCATTACATGCTTTATTTTTAAAATTTCCTTGATTTTAATATGTTTTCTTGCTATTTTAGTTTTCAAGACGTCATTTGATTGACAGGTGAGGCAGACACTACGTGCTAACGAACACTTCCGGCGGACTCATAAGCCATTAAGAACTTTCGCCTTAGAAGGCACAGGCACATCCGCGTCACTCCTGTATCACGGGTACCTAAAGCTAACTTGAAAGCATAACGCAAGACACTGGAAGCTAAACACACGGGATGCTCGGCAGGGTGATGGCGTAGCTATGTTATGTTGTGACGAGCGAAGCTTACGTCTCTTCGCCGTCGCGCGTTCTGATCCCGCGCACAGCCATAAAGTGCTTTTTTTATATATCTTTATAATCACGCGACCCGCCCACCTGACGCTCTGGCGCCACTTCTTGAGCTTGTAGTCTACAAGAGCGATGCTGAAACTCTCGCAGCTCCCACCGCTTCCGGTGCTGGTGGATGTAAAAATTTGCTGCGCGCTGTGACTGGCCCTTTGTGATTCCGTAATGACTGTGATGTCATTATCGTCTCTGCCAATGGCGAAATTTCTTGGCGTCCGGAGGAAGGGTTTTGCTGTGACTGCAGCTGTACTGGTATCGCATTAAAAACTGGCGAGCGATCAGGCAATGGGATGCGATAAAGCTCCTTGACCAGTATTCGTTGCACAATCCGCTTTTACATCGAGCGCCTTCCGATCATTTTGATGGCTTCTGTCATCGCGGTTTTTGGTCCTTCCAGACGGTGCCGACGAGTGGGAGCGTGGCGGGTGGAGGCCCTCTGAGGGTTTCAGTTCGTGCGTGGCTGGTATGCTCCTCCAACTCTTTCACTGAGGCTTCGGCTTCGTGTAGTCCATGTCGTAGTTGGAGCTTAGAGGGATGCCTAGAACGCTGGGCGGAATGGAGCGGGCGGGTGGTTGGTTGGAGAGTGTGAGTGTGTGCCGAGCTCCCCTCATCCCTCACTTCATCTTTTAAGCCTCAGCTTCGAATTTTCACGGTCTTGAGCCGCTGAGTGGAGGGCGGTGACTAGCGCTTCTGTACGGCCGAGGCTTCGCACGCCATTTTAGAACAATGTCGCTCATGCAGCAAACACTAGTTGGTTCCTAGTTGGCTAGTTGGTTCCTTTAATAAACGAATGTATTTAAACGTCGAATTTTCAAATAAAATCAGTTAAAAGTGCAGCACAGTCCTGTCTTGTTTGTTCCTTTTCTTCTGTGTGCGTTTTATTCATGCTGAGAAACTTGTCTCCGTAGTGGAGGGCTCCGGAACAATTTCGACAACCTGGTGACCTTTAACGCGCACTGACATCACACAGCACACGGGAGCCTTAGCATTTCGCCAAAATGAAAACGCGGCCGCCGCGGTGGGGTTCGAACCCGGGAACTCCTGATCAGTAGCCGAGCGCCCTAACCACTGAGGAACCGGGGTGAGTTCAGAAGCAACACCCGAAATATTATTTTTACAACAAGAGCTTTAATAAGAGAGTAATCGCTCATTGGCATCTACCTAAGCGCGGCCGTTTGGGTACAGAGGAAATCAATGCAGCTTTCTCAGATACGTCGAAGTTCACGAAAAATTCGTCCTGGTCCGGGGTTTAAACTCGGGCCGAGCGTTTCATTAGAGTAGTCGCCCTACGAACTGAGCTAACCGGGACGGAAAGCTTAGGGTAGGGCGAGAGCGAATTAATTACTCGAAGGGGGAACAGTGCTGGGTTTTCTTTGTAACCGTATGTTTGGGCTTTGGTGGATGCCAATGAATAATTACTGCCTTATTACCTTGAGGATTGCCCTAAACTTATGACCTCTATCCCGATGGTCTCGGGTTTGAACCCAGGACTAGGAACCCCGTATAGATAAGACTTTTTTTTATTTCTGTTCGCAGGATTATTTTGGTGTTTTTGGAAACGCTTGTTTAGCCAGCGACCAGTCTGCCCGATGTAATGTAATGCAATGTTTCTTGAAAAAGCGAGGGGTCAAGAAAAAAGCCGTTGTTCTTCTTGGTCAACTTGGTCTTCAGTGGTTTTGTGCACGGGTAAAAAAATAGAACAAGCTATATCTGGATATCTTTTTCACCGAAGAAACCCATAAGACTGACGTCCCTATTCGCGCTATCGTGTGAGAGAGGGACACCTGGCATCACCATGTGTCGTTTTCCCGGCAACGAAACTTTCATCGTTGAACACGTTTGATCCTCTTAAGATACCCAACTCAGCTGTTCTAGTAAGGATCATTAAGGATTGTAACCAACGCAACTGTTGTGCCTTCTGCATTGATGTCACCGACTTGTACTACAGCCTCGCGCACGACAGACGCCTGAAGCGTGTTAAATTTGCACCATGGAAGCGACTGACGAGGTGGCCTTCACCAACAGCACTGGACTGATAGTTTAAAGCTTTCTTGAACTTGTGCCTTTCTACCTACAGTCCACCTTCGTAGGGGGGCGAGGCATGTTGTATTCGGAGAAGGCTTGTGTGTGCATAGGGTCCAGCTTTGTCCAGGGGTGAGCGAAATTTTTCTTAAGCCGACAAGCACCTCGAATAAAACCTAGTAGGTGTGAATCATACCATCGTGAGATATATTGACGATTAATTGGTTTTCCCGGAACGTGATCGGTTTGCGACTCGGGTGTTCGACGTTGTTAAAGTGCTTAGAGTGTGTGGGTCCGGGTTGCACTCTACTTTCGAGACGCCCGTAGACGACGAGCTGCAATACCTGGATTTGCGACGTCGTTTCACCCGCGAGCATGTCTACATAAAGTACAACCCTAAGTCGGCTAAAACATTGCTTAACTCTCACTTAGGCAACTCGAAACTGGTGCAAAATTGAATCGTTAGATCTTGCCTGAAAAATGCTTTGATTTAGTCTCGCTGTCATGTTATCGTTGATAGTTTTCAATCTCAATTGACTACAGTTAGGATGCTTGCTCTCGGTTAATCCGGTACGTGAAGCTACAGTCGGCCCAGACAGCACCACTCACCCGGCCTGAAAAATAAAAGAAAAAATTGCGGTTCTTCCATTTTTAAATCGCGTTTCTTTCGGGCTAAAAATGCAGGAAAAGCTTGTAATGTTGATGTACGTTTAGCTCCCGTCGAACTAAAAAAAATATGCTTAGTGATTTAAAAAAAAAGAAATTCAAAAAAATAAAACAAGGATGCGATGTCGCGAATAGTGATCCGTTTGTCAACTGCCGCACAGGTGTTTTTTTTACGGCATTCTCTATCTTGTGGAGCCCGATTTTATTGGGCAGGCTGGTTGCTGTTTGAACAAGCTTTTGCGCGAACACCAAAATAATCTCGGAAATAACAATGACCAGTCTCTTCTTATCAGACACTGTCGGAGGTGCTAGGTGATGGAAAAGAAAACGAAGAAATGCCCGTATTTGCTACGCCAGGCCTAGGTTTTATACTCCCACAAGGACCACATCAAGTGGGATGTGGCAGAAGCATATTTTATCGCTACGGAGCGAGGCGGTTGCGTTAGTAAACCTAGTGTTGTTTTACCTAAAAAATGCGCTCTTATTTCTTTGAAATTTTTGAGCGGCGTGGAGTCGTTTGATTTCTTTTCATGTTTTTCCTCAAATGTCGTGTCATGTCTTTCCTTCATCCTTTATATACCCAGGTTTTATCAATAAAGCCGTAGCTGTGAGTCAGCGATCCTCCTGTGTCCCACTTTCTTCTGTTCTTCTGTGTTTGCGCACTGTTTTTTCCAAAATCAACTTATACCAACTGGCCCAATCTAACGTTCTACAAAACTTGGAGATCTTTGATATTGCTATTTGCCAAAGTTGCAGGGAACGTGTGTAAAAAAACGGTGGTCCGAGGTGGCCCAAATTGAGATGCTTAAGATTGCCGCACCACTGGTACCCAACACCGTGAAGCGTGTTCAAGCTGCAAACTTCGACATTGTTAATAAACGCTCAACTTGGCAACCAAATCAGTGAAACAGATTAATTAATAAAGCGTACATTTAACTGCCAAAAGATAAATTAACAGATAAAATTAGCAAAGTAAGCAAAAAATCTCTTCTGATGGCAACGGTGTGTCATGGCAACAGCTTTAATTAGCTGATTCAAGATGGAGGCACCATTCCAAAGCGTCAGGAAAGTGGCTACTGGTTAACTATTTTATAAAGCAGTGTTTCGGAGTTGGTTTAATCCAAGAGCCCTGAAAAAATGCCTTTTTTCTGAAGCCATGACTTCACGGGCACTGTCTTCGTTTATGGCTTCTAGAAGAAAGTCATGGAGCCGGGTGAAAGTTACATATCTCGAACTCGTTCATCTAGTGCAGGTGCGGAAAAATGTAAATGGAGCACGCTATGGCATTCTAAAATTTTTCAAGCGTTTCCTAGATGAAACTGCCAGCTACGGTATGTGCGTATTGTAGGTAGTCGCTAGTTCCCTTCCTTATAAATAACGTTTCTTCATCATGTGCTCTGTTCACACATGGCAGCTCCTGTACATCATATCCGACACACCAAAGTGTATTCAACGGTAAATACGAGGAAGCAAAATAATGGAAAACGAGTCTTTTTGCGTACAGTTTTGTGACACTGAATGCACAAATGCAGAAGAAAAACAGATTTCGAGAAAGCGCACAGCAAAATATGCCGGTTAAATAAAGTGTGTTAAACAACGACGGTCACAGAAGTAGGATGGTCCATTTAGAATGGGCGAAGCATTACGTAATTTCTCAGTAAGTATGTAAGAAGTATGGGGGGTGGGGACATGGGCCTCGGAAAAACATTACAATGTGAACAATGTCCCGCACATTAAGACAGCATATAGGCTGGGGCTGGCAATTGTCTGCAAAATATGTCTTGTTGCTAGAAAGATGTCACAAGCGATAGCTGTGGACTGACAGACCATGTGGGACTAAGGAGTAGGCATAGCTCCGTACACCCGGTATGCGATCTTTTGCAGTTGTTTTCACTGTGGCTGATTGCGCCTAATCTGATGCTAAGGGTCTGGGGTGGCACACACATGTCCATGACACAACGGATATTCCGCTGGCATAGACCCTACCAGTCAAATCAATTCTGTTCAATTCACTTTACTTTACCAAATGTTTGCAAATATAAATGGGCTAAAAGCTGTAAATCACAGCTTGTCATGGCCCAGAAAATCTCTACAAGGCAGTGAAGACATAGTTACTAACAACAAAAGGTAAGAGAAGCAATGGAAATATGGAGAATAGCAGACAGTGCACAATAATAACTTTGCGTAGTTTTGCAAAACACAAGCACGCTTAGATTTTAATATAATCACAAATAATAAAAGAATACAATATGCATACGTGTTTGAACAAAACTGCAGATTTATGCAATCATAGCTGATACCGAGATAACGTAAAGGTAAGAGAATTAAAAGATCAGTGAAGCAAACCGATATCAAAACACTACTATTGTTTAAGTTCTAGTAGCATCCCTGTAGCTCTATAAATGAAATTTGCTCGACGTATTGATGTTATTTGACTATTTGTTGGAGGCTGTGCTGTAACGACTGAAATTTGTAGACTGTGCGGAAATTCACAGTGCCCCATACGTCTGTGCGACGAGTAGGTATGAATTTTTTTAGGCGGTGTAAGGCTTGCGGTTTGCATATCCTGTATCCAAAAGGTAGGCAGCAAAACTTATTGAACAGTCATGTGGGCAGGTGAAATTGGCAAACTGCTACGCCAAATTAACAGCGTCATGCACACTGAGCTTGTATGTGCCGAAACACGCTAGATTATCTGCACAAGATAGTGCTTCGAGCTCATTATATAAAATACGAAACCTCGAACAACATTACTCTGCCGAAGGGTACAACCGATTAAGCCTCTCGAATAAAAGGTTATAGGTATTATATACCGAAGTGTAAAGTGCAGCCCAGTGGCGATTTAACGGTTGTATCACAACTACCACGTTGAAGACGGCGACGAAGTGGGCAGTGACGAAGCCCGCAGCCATTAAATCATAATTCCTCATGTTGTCCTTTACTTTCGCTTTCCATCCCGTGACATTTGGTGTGAGGTGAAGAGTATCATCGCCAACCCTGCCCTAAAAATTCGGCGCCTTCCGTCAACCTTCGTCCTAGGCCGAGGGTGCCTGGAGCGCGAGACGGACAGCTCGCAACTAGGCCCGCAGACACTGCAACTACCGCGCAAAACTATTATACGTGCAATGTGGCTGCTTTATTGTCAATTTGCGCTGCAAGCTTGGACTCAAATTTATAATATTCTTTATCTTGCACTTAATTTATAATCACACCTCCTTGCCCGGATAAGGTTCGCGGCTGTCCAGCTGACAGAGCAAGAGAGATGCATTAACAAATTTCTGAGCCGATACGTACTATTCCTGATACTTTTCTGCCTTTCTGTACACAGGCGGGTTTAAAAGTAATGTTGAAGCTCTACAAACAACATCTAGAAGGAATAACACTATCGCTTTTTGGTAAGAGGTAAGATAAAATATTCAAAAGCGTCGAAATTAAATTCTTGTGCCAGTCTATTTTCAAAAGAACCCATCAAGTTAAGAGCTTTCCTACTCTGCCTATAAATGTTACTCCAAGATGTAATGAAAATTTATTGAACAAAATATAGAGTTAGAGGTATCTTGTTCCTTAACTCTCTTTTTTAAAAAACTTTGCGTTTAAAAAATTCTTTTATTTTTCTTAAAACACGCTATTTCACTTTTCCGAAATGTGTATTAAAATAAAAGCTTTTTAAGCACTACCGACAATAATACTTTTGTTCACTGAATCCGCAAAAACCTTTTCATTAGTTCTGATATGTCTTGCTAGTATATTGCTGCCCCTTACGAGACTTTATGTGTAATATTAGTTAGTATCTCATCTCTTCATTGATTACTGAGAGCCCTTATCCCTCAAAACATAGAGGACATGCTTACACCGGTGTTCTTTTCGGGAAAATTAATTTGAACGAGCCGAGTGTTCCGCTCTTTGCACTGCCGTCAGCGTCGTAACATTAACTCGATTCTTTCTGGTTCCGCATTGGTGCAATTTTCTGTCGTGTGTCTCGTTCTTTCCGCTGAGCGGGGTCGAGTGCACGATGCTGCGATGACGACCAGGCGCGGACAAAACAGAAACTGAGCACACAGGCCGTGCAGGAAGCCACGTACAAACGCAAAAGCCACTAATGGCGGGTTAAAATGACTACGGAACCGAATTCGAACTGCCGGCTCAGTTTTACCATGAAAGGCTGTCAAAAAAAAAGGCGCAGTTGACGGGGATTATGATTTCCTGTACACCAAAGGGCAAATAACAATAAGTTCACAAAGTTAAGAAAATCGGCGGCTGTTCAAATTGGGCGCCATAATATTTGCAACACGTCATCAGCAGGCTGCGTTAACACCAAGATTCCAGCGCACCACACTTTCCGAGCCTCCGTGTTTTTCAAAAAAAAGGAGCAGATTTCCTCATGCTACAGATGTAAAAAACAGTGTAGGTTTTCTTCGTATAAAACTTATACCACATTGATTTGTCCGTGCCTTTAAACTCCCCATAGGACGTTACCACCAGACTGTAAATTAAAAAGATTATCACTGAAATTTAGTTACACGATAGGTAACTAAGATAATTTTACAGTGACTTACGTCAGCTTATTATGTCTTTCTATTTCGAGCTCCCAATTTTCTAAACAAAGTAAAAGTTTTCATTGAAACACCAAGCGTCACACCTTGCTTCTTCTAATGCGCTGCTTGCTTGCCGCCTTACTCACCAAGTTAGCTCTTTTAGAATTCACACATCGGTTATCGTAAATGATAGTCTGTTGTCGGCAAATGATAGGCTGGCTTCTATTTTAATGCCCTGCAAGAAAAAAAGAACAAATAGGTGCCTATAGTTAGAGTTACCCCCTTAAACCTGAACGAATGCAAATAATAATAATAAACGTAGGTATGTAAATAATACCTAGCTGTGTAGGATGCAGCTCAAAGTTAGCACAGTGGTTGGCTCAATGACTTGAATATACACAGTTGCAATATCATCGTTGCGGTCACATAATAGAAATAACTTACCTTTATACAAGTGCCTTTCAAGTTCGGTTACTGACCCCAAGGTCGCGGGATTAAATCTCAGCGAATCCGACTTCGGCAGCAGCGCTTCGATGGAGGCGAAACGCAAAAGGCGCCCGTGTGCTGTGCAATGTCAGTGCATGTTAAGAATCCCCAGATGGTCGAAATTATTCCGGAGCCCTCCACTATGGCACCTATTTCTACCCCTCTTCTTTCACTACCTCCTTTATTCCTTCCCTTTCGGGGCGGTTCGAGTGTTTGCCGAGATGTGAGACAGATAGCGCGCCATTTCCTTTCTCCGAAAACCAATTTTCGTTTGCATTTTCAGCAGCCGGATTTTGATGGACAAGGAAAGAAAAAGGGCCATTTTCTGTGCAATGTGAGCACACAATAATCAACACCAAGTGGTCAAAATTAACCGGCAGCCGTCCACTACGGCGTCCTTCTTAGCTCATGAATCCTTGTGATAGAGCATCCGCCCCGCATTCGGGAAGTGCTGGGTATGAGATGCAAAGTAATGTTCAGTAGTCTCGCAATGGAACATTAGTTCACAATTGCAGCGAGGCGTTAGAAGTGGTAAGGAAGTATGTCTACTTAATGCAGGTAGTCGCCGCTAATACTGATCATGAGAGGGGAATAGCCTGAAGAATAAGAATGGAATGGAGCATGGAGCGCATATGCCAGGTGCTTCAGATCATGATTGGCCGTTTAACAATATACCAGAATAAAATGTACACAACTGTATCTTACTGGTACTTACCTACGGGGCAGAAACGTGGACGCTAATGAAAGGGGTTCAGCTCAAGATAAGGACAACGCAGCGAGCTATGGAAGGAAAAATGATAGGTGTAACGTTAAGAGACCGAAAGCGGGCAGAGCGGGTGAGGGAACAAACACGAGTTAATGACATCCTAGCCAAACTCAAGAGAAAGAAATGTTCTTGATCAGGGCATGTGGTTCGAAGGCAAAGATAATCGCTCGTATTTAAGGGTAACGGAGTGGATTCCAAGAGAAGGCAGAAGTATACGATGGGGCGGCAGAAAGTTAGGCGGATGATGTTAAGAAGTTTGTAGTCTTAGGCTGGCCGCAGCTGGCAAGGGACAGGGATAATTGGAGAGACGTGGTAACGGCCTTTGCTCAGGAGTCGGCGTAGCCGATTTGATGATGATGATGGTAATTATGACATTTCGTTGGCCTGCTCCTTGGCCTTTCCCGAGTTGCTTGGAAAAAGGTTTTTGGACAAAACTGTTGCCTTGAAGGGTCTGTGATTCGTTCAGCCGTCGAACTACTTGAACTCGTCTCATGCGGTAAGGCACACTTGCGACCTTTTTTTATTGCAAGCACGGCCGCAGGTAGTGCAAGGCTGAAGGCGTGTTTGTCTCGGCAGAGAAAGGAGCTTTAGCAGACTGCGAAATGGTTTAAAACTTTTGCTGGCGCTACAGGAAAGCAGCAGGGTTTGCGGACCTCCGCCCAAGTGGACACCCATTGATAAATCATCTTTACAAGAATTTCAACTTTATTTTGAGATTCAATGATGGGTGTTGCCAATCTAAGTGCTTGTGCAGCGACTGTAAGTGCTTGTGCAGCCACTATAAGTGCTTGTGCAGCCACTAGAACTGCTTGCCCAGCAGTCGCACAGCTACTCGTATGAAAAGAAAACTGTGTATCTGATTTCTGCGACTTAGTAATAATCGGTGCTTGTTCAATGAGGAATTCTTCTTTCCAGGCATTTGATTTTCCTAATATTTGGAAAAGGACTTTGCTCCTTCAACCTGCCAAGTTACTGTTGAAAGATTAGGTCGTCATACGCCCCAGTTTTAGGTATCTAACACAGTTTTCCTTGCACTTCATGCGAAGAAAACATTAAAAGAATAGCTGGATGCCCTCTGATGTGCATTGCCATTGCTTGACGAGCGGAGCGACATTTTTAAGAAATGTTTTTTTCTTTTAGCGGCCATAACTTGGAGTGAGGAACGTGCTGTGACCAATAGGAAGGAGAGTTATTTTTCTAATATTATTCGTGAACAGTAGCAAATGCTGCCGAGAGCCAGGAATAATTGCGAGTCCAACTCTACCGGAATACCGTTGCTTCTGCAAGGGAAACACTGTTATAATTGAAGGTGATTGGGAGATTCATTTTCTGGACCGGAGGGGTGGGAAACGTTTATTTCGTCAAAAGCCCGTGTAGACGGTTCCATGCTAGATGGCCATCATTCCATGGCTGACGGCGACGTGGGTGGCCCACTACACGGCCCGGACCTTGACGGCCGGCTCTGAGCTGACCAAAACGGCCTCCGACTGCTCAAAAGAAGGATATTGAAGCAGAGCCACAGGGGACGACTCTTTCTTGCATTCCCCCAGAATATGGTCATATGTAGCCGAGTCCCCGCACCGTCTACACTCCAACTTCACCTCTTGCAAATATATTATGCTGAGTATAAAAGGACTTCAGAAAGTTCTCGTCTCCAGTCTTCTCCAAGCACACTCCTGGTCCTTGACAAATACCGCGGAATCAGCTCAGCTGAAGATGATGACGGCTGCATCTTTCAAACACTAATATTTAAGATAGTCCGATAGACATCACGGCAGAGGCGCATGAGGGCATTGTCCTGCTTTAATTTTGTTGTAAGCGAAAGCACGTGGCCTTCCTGAAAGCGGTGTCGTCAGTCCAAATTGAGCAAAAAAGAAATGTTACGAGCGCATGCAGTCACTATCACTCATTGAGGAAAAATAAATCGTTTCTTTTTTGCAGTGACATTTACAGGTTGTTTCCGTGCGAAAATGCCAGTAGCGATAATTTGTGCCTAATCAAATCCTTCCACGTGATTGATTTAAAACACGCAATTGCAATATATTCCGGCTATCAATGTGAGAATAAAAAAATTACCCAGTGTCAATGCACTGCCCATAACGCTGTTACGACAAAAACGCTGCTACCGCAGAAACGGAAGCAATGAACGCCAGCCATATCACCTCAAGTGAACTCAATTTTTCCCCTGCAGAACGGAATAAATTTGATCGAATTCCTTTCAAAATACACTATTGAAAACAAGGAACACCCTGCGTTTAAATACCGGGTGAACAGAGGTTCAGCCACAGTCGCTGGAACCTCACGAGGAAGCACCTTTGCGGCTAGCGCCAAGATTTTGATTCCTTAGCCTATTCTGGAAACATGCTTTCTGCAGTGAATCTTGTCTGCTTTTGCTTAACTTTGTCCTTCCCAAATGCCCTCTCAAGTACGATCGCCACCCCCGCTGGTAAGGACAAGCTTTTGTGTGTTAAGATATGATGCTCAACGTTCAGTTGAGACGTTCTCGAAAAGCACATTTTCGTGTACGGGGCAGGCGTGAGAGGACGCAACATTCGGTGTTTTCAATTTTGTCGCAGAACCATGAGCTTAAACTCTGTACTGTTGCTGAAAAGCAGGAAGTTTGATGAAGTTCTTTTTCACTGAATGTTAGAGGAAGCAGGTGCAGCTGAACATTCCATGTAGCGGGTTGCAAAAAGATTCATTCGAAATTGTCACTGCATTGAGTGACACAATTGTCTTTCATAATTGAAAGATGGCGTTTAAAACAAAAGGGGAAAATTGGCGAGACTACAATGACAACTTATCAGTTCACGATGTAGATTGGTCCACTGCTTGCGGTAGTCTACTCAATTTCGGCCTATCATAACGGCATATTCTACATTAGCAAACTAAGGCGGCTTCCGGGCAAAGATTGTTTGATGACACTCCTTACCAACGAGGTAGCTTCTATAGATTTGTTGGGGCTTATGTCCCTCTTGAAACATACTTCTACAGCTAGCAGAGTAGCGGATGTGAAGATGAAAGCTAGTGCACTGCAGAGCTGGTGGACCAACTGTGCCAATATTAGAAGACTTCTTAATGCTGTGTCATATTATTCCGAAACTCATTGATTACGTTGAAACTACACAGATTATCCCGAAATTAAAAATTGCACTCGAAAACCCTAAAGCTCTGAAGTGGTCTTCTATTTTGTTTCACATTAACAATATTCAGTGAAATGAGAAACTCGCATCCAATTTGAAAACCGTACAACTTATTGCTTCAAATATTGATTGCTCTACCAGTTTTAGGGTCTTGTAAAACTGTCAAGATTCCTGACGTGAACCACCTGGCGAAGGTAAGCACATTTTGAAGTGCGTTTTGTTCTGCTAAAAGGTTGCAGAAGATATGGTTTTTAGAGTTTCGCTTTCAATTCGCTGCTTTATTCTGTATTGGCATGCATCTTGATGCTCTATAAACCGCTGCTTAGGCTTATATAAAGATGATGATGTAGCATCACCGGTGCGGCTAGCTAGCGCATTGAAATCAACGTAGCTTTCACTGAAAAAATATTGGAGTAAAGCTTTATTGAATTCTGTGACTTTTCACTGGTCTACAGTTGTTGGCAGGCTCCCAAACATCAATATCATGTTGCCTTTAGGAGTGCGCAGCAAAAGATTTCTTCAGTCGTTGTTGGAGAATTTGCTTTGTGAACGTGCATTACCAGTGCGCGGAGCAAGAGAACACTGTTCAACTAGATGAGCTCGCATAAACGCCCACGATAGAAATTATAGGCACAGCGGCAATTGAAAGCCAAATACAGCTTGCGGCGAGATGGAGCTACAGGGTATGTCGTACCTCTTTATTACGAAACAAGAGCTCAAATGAATTAGACCTATTGCCTTTGGTAACCTTCCAATTGTTCATCGTGTCTTCTTGCGGTGTAAAGGAGAGGATGAAAAGCAACGCATGACTATGATGAAAAGAAAAAAGTATTAGGGAAATAGTCTAGTATTTAAGGGTGTTGGAAAAGAACAACAGTCTACGACAGATTGAACATTTGTAGCAATCTACCACAATATGCGAAATTTGGCATTCATATATATTCTAAGAAATTTAAGGTACGTTATCACCTTATGGAGGCTTGTGTAATGCATGTTGCTTAATACAGGGATGCATTTGCAAATAGCGAATTATAGTTTACCCTAACTTTAAAGGGGGGCGAATTGTGAATGTGAAGTACACAAGGTGTTAGTGCGGCCCTGTTAGAGCATGACAGCCATTACTTGAGTTATAGCACAAAATC
The DNA here is from genome assembly GCF_052857255.1 of Amblyomma americanum. NCBI lineage: Eukaryota > Metazoa > Arthropoda > Arachnida > Ixodida > Ixodidae > Amblyomma > Amblyomma americanum. The sequence goes on from NC_135505.1 coordinate 36,747,365, forward strand.
CTGTGCACATGCCCGCAAAAACAAAAGTGTTCGTTTCCGTTACAGGAGTTTTGAATCTTCCTAAACGACAAGACCAAATATTGATTTCTTGGACCTAATAAATGAACTGAAATATAACGTGGTTGTATTTTGTATGATAGCCACATTACGGTAGCATTTCGACCCTTCAGCGTAGCTGGTCACTTGGTGTGGACCAGCAGCCGGCGGCGCGGCTCCGGGGCTGATCACGTGGTTCGTCACTTGGTTTGTCACGTGGCCAAGTTCCACTTGGCCAGCTGTAGCTATCGCGTCACTCCAGGTTTAACCAGAGCTAAACCACCGCCAATTTTTTGTTGGTATCTACATGAAAGCTTAAACTTGCCGGTCAACTTCCTTGTTCAGCGCTTCAAAAAATATTCTTGTGCTGAGCCTTTCCCTTTTATTGTACAAGGACAGGAACAACTTTTCACAAAAAGCATAACCAGACCATTTTTTGAAGTGGCGTCAGCTGATAGTAAGGCAGGAAAGAAGATAATTATCCTCCAAAGCTAAAACTCATCTGCTGGAACGGCAGAGTGTATGTTGAGCTCGATACAATGCCTCGCCCACCGCACTAATGTATGAGCGTGTTTGCTGAAACATTAGTTGAAAAAAGTCGCGGTTATACATTCTTGACTTCAGTCCATATGCTACGCTCACGTGCAGTACGCAGGCGTAGAATGACAGCGCGAGCGTATAGCACGTTTTTCAAACAGGCAAACAAGACCCGTTCCTTTTTTTTTTTGAAAGCATTAGAAAAAATGTGAGGGTAGTAAGGGTGTCACTTTTATTAATACTTCGTAATGCATAGTGAAGTCTAAAGGATACGAGGATTAGTAATATGTGGCTATTATTTGCGAAGAAACTAGTCGCGCCGTGTGCTACCACATTTGATAACTTGTACTGCGCGGCGATGACACAGGAAAATCCTCTGGCAGCGATGAAGGTGCATAAGTTTCAGTTGGATGTACGGCTAGAACCGTGTCCAATACTTCCGTTCTTCGGCGTAACGCATGTTTAGAATTATAACTGTAGAAGATGCCAGGTCCTCTTCGTCGTGAATTTATTCCCGTTTCGGAATAAGAGCCGCTTCGGATTTGTCTTTTCTAACTTCGTCTAGCTTTGGAAAGTTTTCCAAGATAAGAAAATTAACGAGCACATAAAAAAAGATGCTTTTTTGTAGCTCAGTGCTGTTTTCGAGCTGTGTCATTTAAACAGCAAAGGCAGCAATTTTAAATTCTACTAGAAAATTGTCGCAATTTACGGCCATAATAAAAAAGGAAACTAAATTCTTCTCAAACATTTCATTCAGTCATGTAACTGGGAAACTAGATTGCGAACTAAATTGTGGTCATTTAATGGAAAGTGTTTTGTCTTGGTTAAAAACAAGGTGGCTTATTCGTGTAAAGAATGTTTATATATTTACGTGTAACTTTCTTTCTGCCTTTGCCAGTGTTTCCAACAAAACTGCACCACCTGCAATCCTTCAGCGGTAAGGGTACTTGATATCTTTTCTGTGGTATTATTATATTACCACCATAAACTGTTCCGAAAGTTTACGATGTTGTGATAAATAAACGATGAAAATTGTCAGGAATGTGCCAGTCACTAATAGAGAATTGCATTTTATAAATCTATTCTTTCCTCGCTCGTTAACCGCTCTCTTTGAAATAAATTTCTGACGAAATACCTTTTTTTCATGAACTACTAGGCCGCCATTGACTCTGTTAAGCCCGCTGTGACGGTAAGTTTCTGCTGCTTATGCGCTGAATTTTTGCTGCATATTTCTGTGATCAGTCTCTGATTTCATTACTGTCGTACTACATATTCATGAAATGGAATGATTTGCAGTGCGTGTACGAAGCCCTGAAGGAACTCAACAAACCGGTCGACGCAGTGATTGCATACGCTGATGTCATCTATGCACTCGTCAACGCGACACAGACGTCCAACTGCCATGCACGTACGTAATATTGCTTAATCGCTACTCGGGAAGGGAAGCGTAACACCTTTTCACATCAGATGAGGATATCTTATACACCTGTGGGCTGTGCTTCTATATTGTTAAATTACTCGAGGCTCAGTGTTCAGGGATACCTCCAGCTGCATATTATTGAACGAAGGATTCACTGCACAAGCCCAGACCGTTATACAATTTTACAAATGAATTGTGGTCCGGCGATACGAAATTCGTTTCCTGATTCTCGAAGAAATGAGCACGGCGAATTTTTATGTACACGGCGCGAAATTATTGAAATAAAGAGAGGTGGTTACCATAATGTATTACTTATATAAATCTGGGTTGAATGGGACAAAGGGAAGCAACGAAATATGAACGCTTGAGCATTCCACCGCTGTAAGGGTTTGATAAAAATACTGGGAAAAGGAATGGATGTGTTCTGCGTCTGCTAATTTAACATCGGCCCCCTGATATATTCAAAGGGTCAAATAATATTTGTTCGAGAAATATCTGTTGAAGCTGTCAAAGGCAGTTGGTCTTGCCTGGTAGGAGCCGCCCAATGTCGCTCAGAACAACTGGTGCGACTGCCCTGAATATAGAATGCGGATTGGGGGCACATGTGTTGATTTGCTGTATTATTGAGTGTTGTCGGCACCAAGGAAAATTTCGGGCTCATCGTGTAGCGCGACATTATGAAGGGAAAAAAAGAATACGATTGTTTACAAGTAAGCTCTGTGCTCCGTAATGCATACCATTTCTATCTTAAGAGGAAATGAACGTAATATCGAAGCGTTTCGGTTCCAAGAAAAAAGAAAAATGGACAGAATGTCCATAAATGAACAGGAGCGGGGACGACGTAGGAGACCATAAATTTGGGCATGCAGGCTAAAAAAATTTCTAAAGGAAGGTGAGCAGAGCAGGGTGAAAACACGACTAACTGAAGCGCAATGAAAGTTGATCCGATTGGTTTATGGGGTTTAACGTCCTAAAGCAGATCAGGCTGTGAGGGGTGCCGGAGTGGAGGGACCCGAAAAATTTTCACCCCGCTGGGGTTCTATAACGGAAAGTGACATCGCACAGTGCACGTGTCTCGAGCATTTCGCCTCTATAGAGATGGGACCGCCGCGGGGCGGTATCGAACCCGCGTAACTCGTCCCAGAAGTCGAGTGCCGTAACCACTAAATATTAAAAGTGGCATAAAAGTGGACAATCCCATGCTGTCATGTTGACATGAATTATGATGGTGGTGATGAACAACTAACGTTACGCAGTGGCTACTGACTTCAAGAACGCTGTTGCCTCCACGAAGCAGGGCACCGTGAGGCTGACACAGTGCAGGAACGGAGACTTCACCATTTCTCTCCCTAGCAACCTTCTGGGCAAGGTAAGACAAAAATCAACAGCGGCATACACAACGAAAAACCTTTCAACTTGGAATGAGGCGGGGGGTAATAATAAGCCTGGCGTAATAGTATCCTTGTTATGAAATGAGTCTTCTCTGGGCTGAGATTCTTATGAGTGTGAGGAAAAAATAATATGAAAGGCAAGAAAAGTAATGAGGCAATAAAACTATCGGAATCGGTGAAATGAACGCAACGACGTCGTCAGTGTCCAAACAATTTTTAGATGCAATAACAGACACTAAAGACTCCGCCTTGTAAAAGCCTATGCCGACTGAGAATGACGTTTTGGTGCGATAGGGGCAAAACGCGACTAGCTTTAACAGTAAGCTGTGAAGCTGAATATGCTCCGAAGAAAGTTTTTGTGCTTTTATATTCGCAGAATACCACCGTAGAAAAAGAGATTCCTTGAACCAAAACAAATATTTGCGCCCTTATGGTGCGAAGAAATAACAATCACATAGGGCAAACATACCTAAATCAACGTGTATTTAAAATCCTGCTTGGAGGTTATCAAGTGAACCGCGCTAGATTTCTTGAAAGTAAAAAAAAAGTTTTTACATGTTGCACGCTGGGTGCAAGACAAGCGATACGTGGCAGTCCTGAAAGCATTCAGGATGATCCCGTATCTCTTGTCTTGCACTCTGTGTTCTGATAAACATATATGATCACTGTAGAAAGATTCCCAGTTTCTACAAAACAATTTTGTTTCCGCTGTTGTTCGACTTATCTTGAGCCCTGTCATCTTCTTTATGCGCAGTGCACCGCCAACTTCGGCACCGACTGCGAAAAGTCAAGCGTGAGTTTCGTGAACTGCGCAGCAACGAAAGCAGTTTTATTCTGTTCCTGTTTTACGAGTTAGAGAAAAAATTATGCGAAGTTTTAGGTATTTGCTGCTATTAAGAATATTTCTTTGGAGTGCGGTAATTAGGAATTTAATAAGAAAGCCCCAATATACCAAATCGGCCAAAAACAATTTAGAAAAAAGCCAAAACCAATTGAGCATTTTTCGGTCATAAATCTTTCCAGGACATTGAAGGCATGTGCTGAAAATCCATTTGGGCGACTTGGCTGTTAAGGACCACGCATCCTGGCGTGTGCACTTTCTCACCGGAACTTTTTCTCTCATTAATTCTCCACAAGTACCAAACACGAATGCTTACTTTGCGATCTCGGAGCATGCCGAAGTAGTGTGATTGTGAGGCCATTAACCGATTGGCTATATTAACTGCTGCTTGGCTTGTCACTCGAATCCCGTTAGAGACTGCTACGGCTCTGAACAATTCGTAGCAATTCCTCAATGCAGAATGTGATCGCATATTATTAGCGACCACGAATGTTATATGTGAATAAAACTGACTTCTTTCGCGATATATCTCACAGGATCGGGGAAAAGCTTCGGTTAAGTTCACACTATTTTTCAATTTTTGTATTTCAGACTTGCCTCGTGTCACCACTGGAGAACTTCGTTCTGGTAAGTTTGGAAGTTCGTAAAGTAGTGTGGCTTGCTTTTCTCTTTAAAACAAGCGATTCCTTTCAATTTACTACTGCCTTTCTCACTAACGCAGGCCAGTAGTGGAGAATAATTCTTAACATGGATCAGGCAGGGACACATCGCAAGGTTTTAATAAGGATAATTAAAGAAACGGCTTAGCAAAGCAGTGTTTACGAGGAGTTTGGGGCTCAGGAGAACCTAGGTTCCTTTGCAACTATCAACCAAGGTTCAGGCCAAGCGTTCGGCCTGCGAGCTAGCTTCACACCTATAAATCGGTATCACTTTCACACACAGAGTCAACATCAGCGAGTAAACGTGGCAGATACGCCACAATTACCTCCAAAGGAAATAGAAGGTATCGTGGCAACTAAGTGAACACGCACGATAGGCGAAATGTAGTACAGCATGTGGCGGTCGACGTGCTCTGTTTCACTGCCACGATGGCACGCATTTTGCGGAGGCGAAAGCGCTTCAGTAATGTAGTCCACTTAAGAGGTCTGCTTAGAGCACGGTGCGGGCCTTGGTACTTGGAAAGGAATTTCGTGGAAATACCGGAACCATTTGGCGGAACTCAAGAGAGAGAGAGAGAGAGGTTTTAGTGAAGGGAAAGGCAGAGAGGTCGGCCTGAAAAATAAATATCTGGCCTGCTGCTCTGCACTGGGGAACGGGAAGAAAAGAAAAAAGAAGGTCACGATGAAGGATGATGATGATGGTAGGAGGCAGATGAAAAACGACAAAAAAAACCAACGCACTAGCAAGAGCTCAGCATCGTCAGGCTGGATATTGCGCCGGTAGAGAATGTTCTCCAAGAGCAAGAATGTGGAGAAGGAAGAATCAGAGAGGTTGGCTGCAAGGCGGTCGAAGAGAGAGCTTAGCGAAGAATGTAAACGCTCTTTTTGAGCATTCATGCGAAAGTCTGATATGAAAAAAACACAGGCATTTATCTCACATCCACTTTAGCGAGGGGGGTCGACAAGGTAACGGGACAAGAATTCTGTGTCTTATTGTAAGGGGCCGCATTTAAGGATGACGAAAATGTATATTCTTAAAGGCGAAGATCCCAGCGCCCAAGCCGGCCAGCAGGGTCTTTGAGTGAAGATGGCAGGCACAAGGTGTGATGATCCGTTGTAACAGAGAAAGGGTGGCCGGACAAGGAAGGGCAGAACTTGGTAATTGCCCAAACGAGGGTGAGGCATTGCCGCTTGGTTAGAGAATAGTTACGCTCTGACTGGGAAAGTAGGCGCATAGCATACGCAATCACGCAAATCTGATCGTGTTGCCGCTGAGCAAGAATAGAACCAATGCCTTGGGCACTCGCGTCGGTTCGAAGTTCCGTGTGTGTTGAAGGATCGAAATGAGCCACGACGGGTGGGGCGGCGAGGGCACAGATTTGTGTTTTGAAGGCGGCAGTTTGGTCGGGCCCCCAAGAGAAAGAGAAGTCCTTCATGAGGAGCGTGTCAAGAGGGCGAGTAATTTCCGCAAAGTTCTTGATGAACCGGCGGAAATATGAGCCGAGCTCGAGGAAGCTGCGCACACCGCTACTGGAACGGGGATTAGGGAAGCAACTCCCAGCGCAATGTTTATCGAGGTTGGGCTGAACCCCGGCATTCTCGACGAAGTGACAGCGGACATTGAGCTGACGGCGGTAGAAGTTGCATTTCTTCAAGCTCAGCAGCTGGAGACCGGCGCGACGAAAGCCGGCAAGGATCGCTGAAAGGGGGCTCAGGTGGATTTAATATGTAAATGAAAAAACGATCGCATCATCCAAGTAGCAGAGGCACGTCGTAAACTCTAAGCCTCGCATGACCGAGTCCATCGTGTGCTCGAAGATCGCAGCGGCATTACAGGGTCCAAGAGGCATGACTTTAAATTCATATAGGTCGTCCGGGATGGCAAATGCAGTTTTCTCGCGGTCCCGTTCGTCGACAGCTATCTGCCAGTATCCAGAACGGAGATCGATTGAGGAAACGTAGCTGGCGTGATGCAAGCAGTGGAGACGGTCGGCGTTGCGGGACAGGGGGTAGTCGTTTTTGTTTGTGATATTATTCAAATGGTAGTAATCAACACAGCACCTCCAAGATTTGTGTTTATTTTTGACAAGGACGACAGACAACTCCCATAGACTGCTCGAAGGCTCGGTAATGTTCCGCGCCAAAATCTTGTCCACTTCTGTCTGGATGACACGACGCTCAGACAGAGAGACTGTATAAAGCCGTCTGTGAATAGGGCGGGCATCTTCGGTGTCAATCTGGTGGGCGACAACAGAGGTTTGACCCAAGGAACGGTCACCCAAGTCGAAAACTTCGCTATATAAAGACAAGAGGTTATGAAGGGCTCCGTAGTCCTCAGGGTACAGATCGTCCGTAATCATCCTCGAAGTAGAATAATCACGGGAGGGCTGTGTGCAGGAACGTTGGACACTGGTGGTGGGGAGGAGTTAAAGTGGAAACTGTTCGATGAGTCAATGAGGACAGGTCAGGAAGTGCAGCAACGGCGGAGAGAACTTGAAGAGACTGGCTGAAGTTGAAAACAGGGAGGTAGGTGCAGTTCTGGGTGATTTGAACAAGGGTGTTGGGAAAGACGATGTTACGCTGCAGAATCACGGCGGGGATAGGGCAGGCAACGTAGCCTGCATCAGGGACATGTAGAGAATGCGACATAGGAATGTAGATGGCAGCTCGAGGTGGCAGACGAACAAACTGAATGAATGAATGCCAGGGGAGCCGGTGGAGTGATTAGAGTAGCGAGACGGATTCATTCGGAGAAGGCCAAAGGAAGAGTAAATAAGGGCTGAATGGGCAGTTAAAAAATTAAGGCCAAGGATCACGTACTGAGTGCTTCTGCTCAGGACGATAAACAGAACTGGAACATAGCGAATGGCAATGATGACTCGCGCTGTGCACATCCCAGTCACAGCAGCAGTCCTGCCATCGTCGACGCGAACGGTAGACATGGCGGTGGTCGTTAAAGCGGTCTTGAGGCGACGGCACAGAGAAGAGCTAAGACCAGACACGTGTGCACCGGTTTCTATGAAGCCGCTGACCGGGACACCACCCACAAGAACACTGAAGAGATTACTGCGAGGAGCTATGGCCAACAGATTTTCAGACTGAGTCAATGATGCAGCGTCCCCTTCGGGAGCTGCATCATTTAGTTTTCCCAGAAGTGGCGGTATAATTGGAAGGAGATGAGTTGCAGTGGGTGAGAGCAGAACAAGATTGGTGACCTCGAGGAGATGGTGAGCGGTTTGACCAACAAGCTGGTGGACCGGCCTCGTCATGGAGGGGATCTGGGCGTAGTTAGTAACAACGCGGGGCTAGTAGCTGCGGCGATCGACGAAGGAGAAGGAATGAGGTAGCGGAGATCATAACGACTGCGTCAGTGACTGCGGATGTATCTGACGCGCGAGCACGCACAGTGCAAGTAGATAGGTCGATCACGAGGGGTACATCATTCATCAGAGTTGGTGTACCGGTACCGAGGCGATAAGCTTGTAGTAGAAGTGGTAGCTGCGATCAGTGGGGGGTCCGGCCTGGAATTAAAGTTGTCCACGATACGAGCAGAAGGTACAGCCATTTCGCAACCTTCTGGTAAACGAGAGCCTGAATGAGGACAAAAGTGTTGTCCGGCCGTTGAAAGGCGGAGACACCGGGCGTCATCACCTCTAAGTCACAGAGCACGACGCAGATCAGTTTAGCCGGGCCTGAAAGCTGCCACAGTGTAGGCAGATCATCACATATGGAGCTGGCAACGGTGCGCGGCAACCGTGAAAAACGGTAGGAAATGAGCCTGTGTTTGGCCTGCTCGAAGCTCCTGCACACCTCCAGAACAGAAGCGACCGTAGAGCAGTCCTTGCATAGTAGGGGATTAAAGGGGCCGTAGGCAATACCTTTCAGGATGTGGCCGACACTACCTACCCCAGACATATAATTGTCGACCTTACGGTGCAATGCCAGGACCTCCTGAATGTAAGCGATGTGAGGCTCGGAAGGCGTCTGGGCGCGCGACGCGAGAGCCTTTTTGGCGGCGAATTAACGGCCGATGGGTTACCTCAACAGGTCGCGGAGCTTCTGCCAGCAGACGTGCAACCATGTCAAGTCATCTTCGAGTGATTCAAACTCCACTCTCGCTATGCCAGTCAGATAAATTATCACATCTGCGAGCATAAGCATATCATGATGCCTTTTATGGGTGCTGACTCGTTAATAAAAGGCGAGCCAGTCGTCCACATCAACGTCGTCGGTCCCGCACAGTGTGCCCGGTTCAAGGAGGTGGGCCAGGGTAATGATTTGTATGCTAGCTTTGCTGGCGGCAATAGGGCGGTTTCAGCAGACATGGTAATGGTGGTTAAGTGTCAGCCACTTTGGAGATCCCGCTTTTGGCCCGGGATTGGATTTTGATACCTTCACCAAATGTTACGTGAATGTTACGTGAAGGCAAAGTTATTCAGCGAGGTCAATGCTCAAAGGCGTGAGACAGTCGAACTGCTCTCAAAACGTTACAAGAGCACACCACAGCCTCGTTGTCGTTCTCCAAATACTTTCTTGTCCTCCAAATTTACGTGCCGATTATACTAATTTTATCGGCCTTAGACTTTCATTGGTTCATGCGCTTCCACAGGTCGATAACATCAATATACCTCGTAAAAGTTGCAGTGCAGTTTTGAACGCGAGCGTCATCAAAGGCGCGCTGCCAGAGCCAGCCGGAACAGTGGATGGCAGGCGAAAGAAGGGCTGTCTCGCTGGTGATTTCGAGCATAACGGACGTCAGCGGTAGAATGCGGCTACAAAGCTCCAGGATGAGAGCGAAAAAGTGCAGCAGCCGCTCCCAAATGCGAGAGGGGCTATGGCTCAGGGGAACCTACGTCGCTTTGCTGCGTCCAACAAAGGCTCAGGGCGAAAACAAAACGACGAACGAAGCGTTCAGGCTAAGCGCTCGGGCTGCGAGTGAGCTCTACACCTCTGAATTGTCGTCTTTGTGCACACACACACTACGGGCATAACATGATGCAAGTACTACGACGACGCCAAAATGTGAGCATGTCGGCCAGTTATCAAGGAAGTATTAGTCGAGAAATGGATTGCACTTTCTCCTGGAGGAAAGCGAAACAAAGACATTATCTAAGCATACGTATTGTAAAACAATGCTGTATTAGAATTTTCCTAGACATGGATTCCTTTTTATCGACTTTTTTGTACATGGCTACACTCAGTCGGCAAGCATAGCAGGGGAGGCAGAAAGTTAGGTAGGCAGATGAGATTAAGACGATTCATGGGATACGGCGGCTGCAGCTCGCAAAGGCGCAGTTTAATTGGAGAGTTGGGAGAGGCTTTTGCCCTACGATGGGCATGGTCAGGCTGATGATCAAGATGTTGATGATACTGAGTCGGAATATTTTTGCTACCAAAACAAACAAAAATATTAAGAGCTATGTATTACTGTGCAGGACACTCAGCCTGATGGGAGATTTCACTTTCAGGTGAACAATGACCTTTGGAGATGTTTATTTTTTTGCCCACTTCTCTTTCTACCGCAGTGCCTCGTGAGAAACGCTCTGCCTGGTGCACCACAGAAAAAAGTCACCGCCTTGGTATGCGACCTCGTCCACCGCACCAGCATTAGCGGACAATCCGGCACGAACATCGCGGCCTCTCTCAAGAACATCGAGAATGCTCTGTGTAAGTACCTTACGTGGTCAGCCACTGGATGGTTGTAGGTAGTGAGCTGTCTTGAACTGCTCATAGACATTACAACTGGGTCTCTGTTCAACATCTTCATAAAGTGGAATTCGAACCTGTTGAATGAATCTGAATAATTAATACAACTTAGAATTTTATTTTCATTTGTAGTCTGCGTCACATTCAGGCAGAGGAACTAATATTCCTTGTTCACATGGAACAAAAGCCGTTAACCGGGGCAAGAATAACAATTTCCTTTAAGTATTGGGCCGAAGTTCGTGTCTGGATTTAAACATAGTAAGAGGAGTGCATAGGCACCAGATAATATATCAGCCCACCTGCTCAACGTTTCAGATAAGAAGCGCGGGCAATGAACATTTTCCCAACAGAGCAATGAACTCAGTCCTTTCCACCGCGGCGGTTGAGTAGCAGCCTTGCGCAGCTGCACATTCCTACATGGCTTTAAATGTTTAGAAGGCAAAGTGAAACCTACAGAATCGGCAGAAAGCACAGATTTTTTAAAGGCATAAGCCTTTAATGGCTCATGCTCGCGTCCGTCCGTCCGTTACGCTCTTCAACTCGGTAAGAAAAAAATCTTTAAATTAGTGTTCAAGGTTAGTGTTCCGTTACGCAGCCGAGCTTGCTAACGACTACGCCACTTCCTGCCAACGCATATGTTGTTCCATTTTCCTAGGACAGTGGAGAGTGTTTGCGGAATGGCGTCGAATCAGACGGATGCCTCCTAAACGCCCTCCGGTTCCTCCAGCATTTAAGATTCACATGAATCAACATCTCAAGCACACATCAGTGACACAAGGAGCAACACCACGCTAAAGGCTTTAGCCTCACCGCACTTCAGGTCAACAAAGTGCTTCAAGATTGATAGATTAATAGATATCATTCGACAGACTAACACGTAGAAACATTTTGTGGATACCCTTGCAGCCTTTGATCCTTTAATTTTGCTATTTCTGACGCGCATTCTGGCTTACAATTGGGAAAAATTTAAAAATTTGTGTATCTATATTTAGAAACCTCTACACTACAAAAATGACATGAATGGCTCAAAAACATAAAATGTTCACGCGCACAGCACGCTTCCGCACTGAAGGTATTCCAGCCCTATACTATGCCCAATTCAGTGTTTTCTTTATGATCTGGAGAAGTTTCAGCAATGAAATCTCACCTACACTGTCCTTTCAAAAGACACTGCAGTACATGAGAGAATAGAATATTACAGCACGAGACAGCACTTCTGATAGTCGCGTGGTGAAATATCACTGCGCCCAATTTTATCTTATTTCTTCAAAAGCTATCCTGCTTTGTAGACGCGAACTGGTCCTGCCGCTCTGTTTAGTAGGATTTTCAAAAGTGGCCAGCATCTCTGCCTTAGTAGAAATACCTGTAGTTGTTTGAACACAAATGTTTCAAAATTCGCGTGAAAAATCGCAGACGCTGTGCAGCAAAAGGTTTACAGAGGATGTTGTCCATAAAGCCTACTATTGAAATAAGTACAATTTCAGAACTCATGGTTTGGAATGCAAGAAAAGTAGAGCTAAAAGCGGCTAGTCAATTTGTTCTTGCTTTAGGGTTTTGTAATAAATGTAGCTTGTAAGGGTGTTTAGTTCATCACAGAAGGCGTGTTGAGCACCAAACTACAAACTTTTGTTAGAACAACGATAATGGATTCAACGGAACATTTTACTCCCCGCTTCTAAGGCGCGGAAATTCTTTAGTACATTGCACCTCTGTAGCGTTCACTCCATCCAAGTTCTGCCCCAGAGATGATAAGAAGGAATTGAATTTGGTAAGCAGAAAGGATATTAAAAACTACGAAAAAAGGTAAGCACAGTCGTGATTAAAGAGTATCACCAGCATTTATTCGGCAGTATTTTTTTTTTTGGGGGGGGGGGGGGGAGGGACATGCAGCCTGATCTTTCTTAGTGTTTTATTTTGCACTCTGGTTTCAATGCGGCATCAATATCAAAATGAAAGATATATGATATATTTGCTTTATATTACATCTAAGTCTAAAAGTGGAACGCAAACTGTGTCATCACTGAAGAGCTAAGCCACTTAAGAGGATATGAAGCAATCATAATTTTGGCTTGATAGTTATTTTCAGGAAGATTTATATGTAGGAGGCGTTTCTTTTTGCAGCTGCCATATATAGCCTTGTAGTAAAATTGCAGTTTTGGTTCTAAAGCCTTTTCTCTTTATATTTGCAGGCTGTTGACTGGCTAATCGCATTCCAGAAGCCGATTTGAAGAAACGCTGGCTTTTTTTCAGATTATACAATAAATGCATCTTTGAAAACATCAGCTTTGTGCGCCGAGATTCTGTGGGTTATCTACGAGATGTGCTAAGACTAGCTTTTTAAGGCTGTGGTACAGCACTCAGAAATTGCGAAAGGTTCACTTGACTCGCATTTGACGTGTTAATGTCATCATCGCTTCCACAACATGGAGTTAAGAGGTACACAATTTCGCTGGCCTTAACAAGTCTTTCTAGATTATCCCATACTTCTTCTTTGTTGATACTGTCAGCTCGTTGAAGGGCCATTACAGGAGTGAAAACCACCAAAAAGTAAAAAGAAGCAATTCCAAACTAATCGAATGAGGCTAACGCGCAATGCATTCAAGCAACCGATTACACTTGACAACAGGCGTATGAGGTTACACATATGAATTAACACTGATTGCATAGGCCAGCAGCAATGCATGCAATGCATACAGCACACTAGGAACAAACAGAGACAGACAAAAACAATGCAAAACTCAAGATCCCTTAATAATATTTGAAAGGTAATGCTATACACACACAAACAATAGGCGAAAAGCGCGAAATGGTTTGTACACTCCACTCACGGAATTATAATACTGTCTAAATTACCAAAAAAGCATAGAGGGAATCAGACTTAATTAGTGAATTGTAAAGGAAGTCTCTTTTTTATACCTCTAGCAAAGAACCTACACTTAAATGCATCATTACGGGTTGCTGGAGTTGGAGATAGAGGTTTCATATCATTAAGTATATCAAAATAGTTGGCTCCTTTGACAAATTAATTGTTTATAACAAAAAAAATTCAGCTGTCACCTACTTGGTCCTTATTTCTAAATTGTGAAGGTTTGCAAGCTGGCATAACTTTGAAGCGAAGTGAAATCGGCCGTACTTCTTTGAAGATAAGCGTGAACCTAACCTCTTATCTCTCTCTGTTTGTTATAGTTTTTCTCGGTGGGAAGCATTCCAGACAATTTTCGCGTACTGAATTATACTGAAAACCAGTGTTCTCGAAGCCAAATTTTTAATTCAGGCGATGCAGTCTTCAAATTCCGCATTGAACACCAAAGCACTTTGTAAGTCTAATTACATATTTGCTCCCTGTGTGTATTCTATTTCATGTCTCTTAAATAGTAAACAAGATTGCTTCTCTACCCTTCCAAGCTCGTTCTCATACTTGCGGTACGCAAATTGCAGGATCTTTTCCTTGGTAATGGACATGTATTCCAATTTTATGTGATGATCATCATTTGCCAGTCATCGCTCGATGTGATGATATCTCGTAGGCTGCCCTGCGACCTTATTTGTTCACTCAGGTATTCAATCTAGCTATAAACAATGCATTCATCTAAAAATAATCTTGTTGGAATAGAAATTAGGTTAGACAGATCATTAATACAAACGAGAAATAATAGACTCGGGTTCTCCTAACAACACAGGTTGCAAGCTCGACCTGCACGTGTCGATTTCTACTTATCGCTTGTGGTTCTTTAGGTTCGAGGTGAATCGGTTAGTGAACCTGGGATTCTTGAACACTTTTTGATATTCAGCAAATCTTTGGGATATGAAACGTTATTGAAGGCTTAGTAAAAGTATAGATATATAAGGTCCATCTTTCCGCGCAAATTTTTTGTTTCTGAAACGTCATGAGCCAATTCAACTAACTCTGTGATCGTAGATAGACCTTTGCGGGAAACCATGCTGTTCTGGTGATAATGAGTTATACGTTCAAAGGCAGTTAGAAAGGTGTTTGAATATAACGTGTGGTAGTGTTTCAGAGCAAGTACTAGTAAAGAAAATTGACTGGTATTTGCTAAAGTCCGAACTGCTTCCTGTTTTTTGAAACGGAACTGTTCTGGCTAGCTTCCATGCGGTCAGGAAGGAACCATTCACGAGCGATGAATGAAATATTTTCGTAAGGAAGTTGGACACCCATTCAGCATTCCTAAGAATTCATTAGGAATACCACCTGGTCAGGGGCTTTTTTTTTCTTTCAACATTAAAGAACGGTTCAGGACATCTGTATCGCTTATCGTAACGTCCGAAATAGGAGCATGAGCAGAGCAGTCGGTTGGGATTGGAACTTTGCCATCATCTTTTGTAAAAACGGAAGACAAAGAAATATTGAATTGTTCAGCTTTTTCTTCAAGATTAATTTCATCATTAGAAAAGCGCTGCTTAGTCGACGGATTCACGCACCGCCAAAACATAACCGGTGCTTCGGAAAGGAAATTCTTTAACGGTCCCTTTGCAAAATCCGTTTTTTGACTACTTAATGAGGCGCTTGAAATTTTGTCTCATTCAGCGAATACTGATTTGATCTGCTATATTTCTATTTTAAAAACATGCTTTCCGTTTTGTTCATATTTTACGTTTGCATGAATAATTCCTCCGTTATTCAATGGTCTTTCTGTGACGTAAATACAGAAATATTTGCGCAATAACGAACGCTTCGTGTGCTAACTGCTCTAGCATGCTTTCAGTGTACCGCGAAAAGAAGTCAGCCAGAGACGAGTAAAAAGGAGGAAAACGCATGCCCGTCCGTGTTGCACACACGTATTTGGTCTGTGTCTTGTGTCTTCTTGCTGTCATCTCATTCAAATATCTTTGCATGCCTAACAACCGATTCACAAACACGCCTTGACCTTATAGCTCCACCTCCTCTCCGTTCATTGCAGGAAACAGCCGCTTCTCTACTGGAGGAAAGGATGGGTTTCAAAAACATCCGTTCGCATTTACTCCGACAAAGAGTTCCTCGCGAAACCTTCCAACACCGCACCGCGCCTCTCTCGAGGAGTCGTGGATGGCATACGAAAGAGAGTAGGTGTCCTCGAAATGGCATGCCAGTGTGTATTACGCGCATATTTATCTCATCTTTATTTAATCAAAGCTGTAGTCGTATTCGCGTGGTCCCATGTTTCATTCTCTGTGGCGACAGCTTTGCAGGGATTATTTTTTAGGTACAAGATTTCCCACCACCTGGTGCTCGAATCCTATCGGAGTGAACTGCTTAGAAAAGAGCCCTTGACCAACATCAATTTCACCTCCTCCCAAGCACCCCCATTTCAATGTGTAATTCATCTCCGTACTGCAGAAGCCGAATTTAGATGGACGCCACATTAGGACATTATATCAAGCTACACTGAAAGTCTAGCTCGCCTGATATGAAATATGAAGTTGCTACCTAAAAACAGAGCTGTGATCGAATAGAAAATTTCGAAAAAGGAATTAGAAACTAAGTACACGTGGCGCCACCACATGCGGATTCCTGCGACTGTGCCTGACCACGATTGGTTCTCCGACGGCTGCATTTCATTCATAGCTTTCTCCTGCAGTGCTTTTTCGATATAAATAGGCAAGTGCTGCCGGGCAACCAACAGCATCTTTTTGGCAGTGTGCATGTAGATTTTATTTAAACGCAAGTTTTTTTTTGTTTTTGGACAAATAAATGGCGCAGTACGTGTCTCACATATCGGCGGACGCCTGAACCACGCAGTAAGGGAAGGATTAAAGGAGGTTCTAAGAGAAGAAAGGAAGAAAGAGATGCCGTAGTCGAAGGCCCCGGAATAATTTCGACCGCCTGGGCATTTTTAACGTGCACTGACATCACACAGCACACGGGCGCCTTAGTGTTTCGCCTCCATCGAAACGCGGCCGCCGTGGTCGGGTTCAAACCCAGGCGCTCCGGATCAGTAGCAGAGTGCCCTAACCACTGAGCTACAGCGGCGGATAAAAAAAAAGAACCTTACTGTGAGAGGTTGGAATGCGGATGAATGAGATTGTTAGACGAGTATTCTGCGTGCCGCAGAAATAGCACTCCGTTTCAGTGAATCACGGCACAGCAAAACATGAAAACATGGAAGAACCCGAAGAGCCGTTCTCAAGTCTTCAGGTCACAGAAAATGTTACTGTCCTTGCACCAAATCAGAAAGAGCTACCTTTCAACGCCAATCTGTGTTTACAAGGAGCAAAAATGATTATCAAGGGAGATCGTTTTCGTTATTTTATGGTCACAGATATGCACAGCAGATATGCACAGATATGTAATGATGGTTTAAGATTGCTTAACGTCCAAATGCTACTCAGTCTACGAGGAATACCGTAGTGAACGGCTCCGGCGCATAAAAGCATCAACGAAAAAAAGTAACCTGAGAAATCTCTGTAAAAGTGGCCCAGATCCGAAGGAACAAGCAGAAGTGGAAGCAGTGCCGAAAGTTTCTTATTTATTTATTCACATTGGTCTTAAATGCCCTGGTTGGAAGGGTATTACGTACAGAAACGGGATACAAATTTTTACGAATGCGTTAGATTTTAAGAATAAGTGAAGTGATCCAAACCACAATTAGAAACCAAGTCATAGCACTAGGAGAAAAAAAAAGAAAAATCTAAAATAATCGCACCTAATTCTCATCCCTGCAAATGAGTTCTAGAAATTTCTTGTTTGTTCTGCTAGTGATGTCGGATGGCGAACTATTCCACTTTATGATAGTACGAGGAATGAATGAGTTGGCATAAGAGGATGAAAGACCTTGCAGGCGTTTAACTTGAAAGATTGATCATGTCGTGTGAAAATTGTTACGTGGCGGCCAGGCGAAGAATGCGACGCGATGAACGATCGACAGGAGATGATTTAATGGCGTGTGGCCTAGAGCGAGCACTCCCTCCTGCGCCACCGCCAGCTTTGGCTTCTTCGTCGCACTGCCCGGGGCCACCGAGGGATCCTCCCCGACGGAGAGACGCGTTATATGGTAATGAGTTTCAGCAACGGCAGAAAAGAAATGGCAAGATGGTGAAGTGCTGGCCGCCACGATGAATGAGATGGGCGAATAATTCCTGGTCCGCGCAGCTTTCGGGTCTCAAGTCAACAGGAGCCGACGGCCGAGGACCATCGACGCACCGAACAGCGTGGGCAGGGGTGCTGTGTGCTTATGGGGGCAGCGTCTAGGGTCGGTGGGGTCATAGTCTTCGGACGCGACAGCGTCGTCATTTCGTCGTTGTGTTCTGGTCGAGGCGGTGAACGTGATGGGGTGAGCGCGAGGTCATTTCTGGTGTGGCGGACTGTAACACAGCCGGACGGTACGGACGACGTAAACACAGCCGATGACCACGGCAGACGCGGACCACCGAAGTTGCGGGACGATGATGGCGATGATGGTCCACCACCTCACCCCAAATGTTACGCGGCGTCCAGCCGAAGAATTGGGTGCAATGAATGATGAACAAGAGATGAATTGTTGGAGCTGTGTCTAAAGAGATGGCACATATTTATTGTCCACTGGCCTAGCGCGAGTGCTCCGTAGCGTGCCACTGCGAGCTTCGTCTACGTCACATATGACATGAGCTGTTTAAAAAAAAAAACTCTCGCGAAGAGATGTATAGTGATGAAGTTTATGGAAAACCGATAAACAAGGAAGTTTACGGCGGTGTGATAAGTATTCCAGTTCACCAATTTTCTTCAATAATGAGGCACTTGTGAAACCTTAGTAGCCGGAAAAAAATAAAATGAACAGCAGGGGAACATAATCATTAATAGCCGACCTGAAAAAATAGATAATCTCACCAATCATAATAAAGCTTTTAAAAGATGAGAAAATAGATACTTTAGATTATAGTATGCGCTTAGACAGCTTTAACCGAATTGCTCTTGAGAACGAAGACTACCCTTGGCAAGGCAGGTTGCGGCCCCCAGCTGGATGAGTGCTACCGGCAATGAAAGCAAGAAGCAAATAATTTTGACTGGAAACTTGAAACAGCACAAATTATATGTCTTCTGCGTTAACACAAACTGTTCTGCTAATTGGTCACGCATTTCTAATCTCACGGTGCAAAAAAAAAAAAAGAAACCAGCTTGAAGAAGCACGGCAAACAGACAGAGCTTACTAGCAAGAGAAGCTCATTCGGAAGGTTCACAAACCATGTTTTCCCGCGCAGTTGAAAAACCGAGCACCTGATATGTGCGCACAGGGCCGTCCATCAAATCTCGTCACACCGCGGCGAACGTGCCAGGTTAACTTCCCTGCTGCACCATGCTCGCTCTTCTCGTCTGTGCTCATTGCTGCTGCCTAGGAGGAGACGAAGTCGTGTGGCAAGTGCGGCACATGGCCAGCGCTGGCTACGTCACTGTGCGCACGTAGCCAGCAAGCGACTTCCGAATTGAGCGGGAATTGGCCATAACGTGTTCAGCCGCAGCGCTAAGGGTAATCGCGCTATCGAACTTATAAAAACGGATTCGGCTAAAGCTATAAATTTGTTACCAGGTGCCTATCTGCACTAATGAAATGTTAACTATCAAAAGTTGGTGCACCGGATTAGCAGTTAAGATTATTGACATGTTTTGTAGTGTTCACCAATATTGATGTTTTGCTGAAAGGCTCCTTTACAAGTGAAAAGCATATTTTTAGAAATTAGTGGCAGGCTTCATTGAACATGTGACGGGGTATGTGCGCATCTTCTGAGTGAACTTCCATTGTTAGCCAGGGCTG
Organism: Amblyomma americanum; assembly: GCF_052857255.1. Taxonomy (NCBI): domain Eukaryota; kingdom Metazoa; phylum Arthropoda; class Arachnida; order Ixodida; family Ixodidae; genus Amblyomma; species Amblyomma americanum. The sequence goes on from NC_135505.1 coordinate 36,766,678, forward strand.
TGTGATGGTCGTGCTTCTTCAAAATTGCCCCTCGTCCTTTTCTGGAAGAACATAACTGCGTGTCTCAGACACCCCTTTGAATGATCAGCCGCTTTCTACCACAACCCAAATAACGCACCCCATAGAAAACACCCGGGTGTCATTACCAAATATCTTGCTGCTAGTGCCCGGCCTCATTCCAATTCGGTACAATAAGCACCGACCACAGATTCGCGTTCGGAGATTAGCGTCTTAGCCGTGAAGCGTACTCCGCTTAATAGGCGCCGCGTTGTGTCATGGAATATGAGGCCCACAAAGGCGACAATAAATAGGACTCCGGGAACGCTGCCCTACGTGAGTGTTAAAGGAATTCGCCAGATTTTAACAAAACTGAAGAGAAGGCCACTCCCTGCATTTACTGGGTTGCATTTCAGTGAAACCTGAAGAAGGGACCGAGTTCGTATCAAAACGCTTGGGTTGAAAATAAATTATTGGTTGGTGTCAGTATTTCCCTACTTTTGGTCGCATTCGAGATTCTACTTAGACTATACACTTTCCCAATGGGGGCTCCCCGGGTGTCACTACGTTGCTCGTTGAGCAGTTGCTTCGACCCCGCGCTTGTGCGGTAGAAGCGACGACAGAAACGGTTTGCAACAGCCCGGAAACGAGGCGTTTCGACATACTCCTCACCTGATGGAAACAGAAAGAAGTAAAAAGAGAGTAAGCTGTACTCTAGCGTACACCCTTTAATAAAAGGAAGTGCCCTAGAGGGTAGCTTGCACCCTTCTTACTCCCATTTGGGTGTTTTAATGTTTAGAGTGACGACCACTGCATAAAATCTGCTCGAGAGATGCTGTGCTCCGGCGATGCCACTTCCACTAAACTCTGCCCAAAATTTACAGCTCACAAATTACATGCAACATCCGCCGGTGAGCATTATACTATAGATTTGCTGCTATTAAAATGCGAATAGCAAAAATCATGCGGACACAGCAGGAAGCGGCAGAAAGTTAGGTGGGCAGATGAGATTAAGAAGTTCGCGGGCATACGGTAGGCGCAGCTGGCAAATGACAGGGTTAACTGCAGAGACATGGCAGAGGCCTTTGCATTGTAGTGAACACACTCGGGCTGATGATGCTGATGACACCCGCCGAAGAATTGCTTGAGGAGCAGAATATAACGAGACCATGCGCAAGGTGCGTGATGCAGCACAGAGATGAAAAATTTAACTATACAGGGTGTTGCACAGAAAGCTTTGTGCATTTTTATAAATATAGGCTTTTTAAGATAAGAGAGCGTTTTTCCCGGCATAGGATTGTCAATGAAGTACTACATCGGAATGCAGCTAAGATGTGCTCACTATAAGGCTGGTTAACTAACATAGAATAGCCAACTTTAAATATCACTCTTCTGCTCCTTAATGATTGAAAGGCATGTAGCCCTGAGTTCCAAATCAATTTTTAGAATTTCGAAAAGGAGGTTACCGTCAGGGCACTGACCCAACAAATTCAATAAACTTTCCCGGAAAGCAGCCTTCCCAGTGCACGTAACTCCTCGAAATAACCCAAATATGTTAGGCCACAACACCGACGCTAACCATGTATTCGAAATTCTAAAAACTTATACATATATTATATACGGTGAGTTACACGCCTCTAAATAATTAAGGGGCCTAACACTAATAGGTACAAAGTTAGGTCTTCAATGTTTGTTAAACAGACTGTTAGCCCATCTTAGCTGTATTCTGGTGTACTACATCACTGAAAATGCTCTGCCGAAAAAAACGCTCTTCTAACCCAAAACGCTTATTTTTAAAAAATTCGGATAATTCTACGTAAAGCATCTCCTATCACCTTCACGACAAATATCATCTTGCACGACCAAGATGGCTCGCACGTCCCCGCAGATCACTGCGCAGATGTCATGAACACCTACTTTTCTTCAGTTTTTACTCGGGAATCAGTCCTCAATGTACCCATCTATTGCAGCCGTAATTTCAGCCAGATGCCTCCAATTTTAATTTCTGTCGAAGGCAAAGCTAACTTATTGATAACTTGAAGCCGTCAAGCGCTCCAGACCCGGACGACATAACTACCAGGATTCTTACAGGTACAAGAGACATTACTTGCCAGATATTACAAATCATTTTTAGTCAATCAACTTCAAGTTCTGGAATTCCAAATGACTGGGCATTAAGTAAGGTTGTCTCGATTTTGAAGGCTGGTGACCGCTCTCATCGATCGAACTATCAATTCATGTCATTAACTTGTATTGCCTGTAAAATGCTGGAACACATCATATACTCAAAATCTCCTCTCACCTGGAAAGAAATTCCTTGTTTTTTACAAATCAACATGGTTTCTGCTCTGGATTTTCTTGCGATTCCCAGCTTTTCGAGTTTATACAGACCTTCACCTGAACTTAGATTCATCATTTGAAACATCATCTACCTGGATTTCTCTAAAGCCTTTGACCGGGTTCCACATCAGCGTCTATGGCTGAACTTTCCTCTCTCTCCCTAGATCCCTTAATACTGTCATGTATTTCTTATTTCCACTAAGACCGCACCCAGTTTACTGTTATCGGCAATCACCGCTCCAAAGCCTCCAAAGTTATTACAGGTGTACCCCAAGGCTCTGTCATTGGACCACTAATATTTTTAGTGTTTATCAGCGACCTTCCTGAAAATATCTCTTCCTCAATTCGCCTTTTCGCTTACGATTGCGTTCTTTATCGCCGCATAACTGCCACCTTTCACCAGAGACTCTTCCAGAAAGACCTCGATATAATAGAAACGTGGTGCACCACCTGGCTGATGAATCTAAACATATCAAAATGCAAGAGCACGCAAATATCACGAAAGCATTCAACCTTTAACTATCCATACTCGCTAAACTCAACTGCCATTTCACGTGTTGAATCTTACCGATACTTAGGTGTTGTTATCACCGACAAACTCAACTGGTCTGAACACATCGCGAAATTAGTGGCAGAAACATCCAAAACACTTGGTTTCATTAAGCGTTCCCTCCCTTTATCCCCCATCTCGATAAGAAGACTTGCCTACGAGGTGTACTTTACACCTAAACTTGAATATGCCAGCGCAATATGGAGTCCTAACTAGCAATATCTAATTGAATCACTTAAAAGCATCCAGAATCGGGCGGCTCGCTTCATCTGTTCCGAATATGATAGACGGGTAAGCGTTAGTACCATTAAATCATCCATTAACCGTGAATCATTAGCGCATCGAAGGATGATTTCACAGATAAGCCTATTCCAAAATCTATATTATAATAGGCCTGACGTGAGAACGTTCCCTTTAGTACTACCTGTACGAACATCACGTCGTATTTTCAATTCTATGAGCGTGCAACGCATAACTGGTTCGACAAACTCATTTAATCAGTCTTTCTTACCCTTGGCCATTGAAGAGTGGAACTCGATTCCTGAACCAATAGTCCACGAACGTGACAACTGTAAATTCAGGCAGATAATATCAGCTCAATTTTCCAAAAAAATCTTTTTCTCAGCAAATATTTCCAGGTTTACTCAGATACCAAACGCGAATTTTGCTTTGTAGCTGTTTCCTACGCTCATGTATATGTCATATTTTATGCTTTGTCTTGTATGTTTTTTTTCTGTGTTTGATATGATAGTGCATGTAAACCTTTGCATTGATTTGTAAAGATATGCGAAAATCAATCGCATGGGTGTTTTTTTCGTCTCTTTTTTTCGTTTTTTCCTTTCAATAAACATGGTTTCATAAGAAAGTACAACGTTACTTGCCTCTCTGGTTTTTATTATAATTATATGACCACATGATTACTGTACTTGTTACCCCCCCCCTTATGTAATGTCCAACCCAGGGCCCTTAAGGGATAATAAATGATGATGATGATGACACCTTTGTTCATTACCCATGAGTGTCCCGCTTCATTTGTATTGTTTGAAACTATATGAAAAACCTTGCCCCATTGAAATTAAAGGGGCTTTGAAACACCTTCCGAGGAGAGCACATTAATTCATTCAATCACTGCATTGCGTTTTAATGGAAACGTCAGCCGAATAATACTCTTCTAGACGCAGCAGAGAACCCACAATCAAGCGCGAAAGTTGGCGAGCCCTTCTTGGAGACTACCCGGAGCTCTCCCCGCGCACAGGTGGACATGTCACGAGGGATTTTTTTTTTTTTGAATTCCGCGGGCGTCTGCATAGACAGAAAAAAGTGTATTACGTAATAGATGGCAATTATTAAACTGTTGAATTGGACGTTTTTCGGACAGTACCACAAGTTTTTCTTGAGAATTTCTCACCTTACTTCTTTGCTTGCGAGATTGGTCAATTAATCTCGAATAATTAAGCAATTGAGCGCAATACAAAAAATAGCGGGACATGCTTCACAAACAGCCAGCAAGATGAATTTAGTCGCGACGCCTTAGAGTGCTGCGGCATTCTTTAGACGCATGGCTAAAGCTAGCTGGCCGCCCTGTATATGCAACAAAAAAAGAAATAACATCACTCTCTTCATAGTCCTAAAGAGGTATTGTGTGTTGTGAGGAATTATTGTAAATGGGTTAACTGAATAACTGACCGCATTCACAACAAAAATTCATATAGTGCGTGCACAGTAACCCGTCGTGGTAGCTCAGTGGCTAGAGCGCTCAGCTGCTGAGCCGGTGTTTTGAGGCTAAAACACGGCCGCGGTGGCCGGGTTTCAATACAGGCGAAACGCAGAGGGGCCCGCGTGCTGCGCGATGTCAATGCACGCTAAAGATCCCCAGTGGTCGGAATTATTCTACAGCCCTACGCATGGCAACTCTTTCGTTCATCCTTCGCTCACCCCTTCCTCTCGTCCATTACGGTGCGGTTCGGGTGTCCAACGACATGTGAGACAATTACTGCGCCACTTCCTTTCCTCAAAAATCAATTTATTTATTCACAAAACATTACGCCAACGTGTGTGTTTCGTTACAGAAAGCTGCCTAAGATGTGCAGTATTTGTAATCAGCAAAGTAGAAACGAGGGAGTTACATTGCAGACACGAACGGTATACTTCATGAAATTTAATATTCACAGTCCATTAGAAGAGGACGTGTTCTAGAGGAGAAGCTATAGTGACGATCAGAGGTGGCCATCCTCACGAGGGCGAGTCCTCATAACGGCGTCCCCACCCACACGTCATGAGGATTTCACTCCATGAGGTGAGGGTGAGAGAGGATGGACGCATCAATATTCGTGAGGAAAAGGGTAAGGGAGAAAAGAAGTAGTGAAGTGAGGGCGAGAGAGGGCCAAAGATCTGGTGTGAGGGTGAGGGTGGTGGCCGAAACCATACTCCGGGGTAATGTTTTTTTGTCAGCAGCTCGCTATGAATTCCTGTTATAAAGCGCTAGCTCTTAAGGCGAAGGTTTCCTGAGAAGACGTATTTTCTGTAGCCTGGAGGTGCACGAAAGGCGATCACGAAAAGCGGGTAACCGCACGCCTTCTGCGTCACCCCGCCGGTGTTGTAAATAAAACACTCGAAGGAGGCGCACGAACAGCCACCGCTAAACTTCGAAGGGAAAAAGAAAACGCTACAAACGGCGAAGAAGCAGGGCGAAATTGATAAAAGAGTTGGCACACTGGATGAACGATGGGTTACGGAGTCTAGAAAAACCTAGCCAGCGACTGCGCTACTTTGAGTGAAGAAGTGCGCATTGAGGAGTAAATGTGCGCCGACGCGGGCAATCATTGCAATGTCGTGATAACCAATTTCGCCATGTCTGCGCGAACCGGCGCACTTAAGAAGAAAGTGGATGACGAGATGGGTCTCTTGAGTTCAACCCATCGCTGGGCGGATGAGCGTCTCGCATAGTGATCATGTTTGCGTCACGGCGGTGCTGCCGCTAGTTATGCAATACTTCTTGCCATTCGGTCTATTGAATGGAAGCTGCGTGTGCCGCGACTGCAATTCTCGTCTCAGTGTTACTGGACACACCTCTAGTTCGAAGGAATTCGCCGTAACAAGTAGCTAGGCCAGATGATGAAAAGATGTTCTTCATTAAGGATGTTCCCGCTTGTCTGCTTACCCGGCTACACATTGTAATGGGCGGAGAGGACAATATTCTCCTCAACTGTACCCGTTTATTTAGAGATGTTCGAAGTGGTCGGCAGGTGTGTGCAGTAAAAGCAACAAATTCAAGCTCTCAACATGCTCAAGTCTACTGCAAGGGGTATCCTCGTCAGCCTCCGAGTAGTCAAGAGTCAAACGCACAAACTACAAGCGTAACACTGCGGAATCATGCCAGAACCCGCCGCCAGGCACAGTAATAAAAAGGCCGGAATCCGCACCAAATCGGATCACAGCCGGATCGGACCGTCCCGCTCGGTGACCGCAACGCGACTGTTCTAGCTTCTCTCGGGAGTGCGCATTCCGTCCATTTTGCGCCATTTTCTTACTTCTAACAATCACTAGTCTTCCCGCTATCTCACAAAGAAATTAAACACTTCAAAGCCGAGGCGAAATCACAACTACTCAAGCGCCACTTCCACCAATCGCAATTAAGATACTGAGATCCCCGCTCGAGCCTGGCGCCTACACTATTAACCACTTTGCAGCCTTCATGGCAGAATGCCATCTATTCACCCTTTGAGTACCCACGATTTTCCTGAAAAAGGTGTGTGTCATAAGGTAACACCCTTTTAGCACCCGGCTTTAAAATCCAGGATGTTAAATTGGTAGTTTTTCTTAGTTTCACCCCTGGAGATTATTGGGGCGCAAGGGTGTAAAACGAGAAATTCATTAGTCGACTAACATCAGGGTACGACCAGTGATCCTTCCCGTAGCGTTTGATATAGTGATGGCGACAAGCACCACTGTCAGTGACCTTCCCCCCTTCTCTTAACTGCCTCTGAACAAACACAGAATGTATACTCCGCGCCGTGCTCGGTCTGGTTTACGGCCTTCGGATTTAGTTCGGTTGCCCAAGTTGGCTTTCGCCCGAGAGCGGAGACGAGGGCATAGAGGTCATGCTCCCGATTCGACACTTTGTAGATTACATTATAGTTGCCTTCAACAATGCGTTACTCAATGGTGGCGCCCTGTGCGGGACGACGTTTGTCCTTCGGTTGGTAACTGAGTGCCTACAACAGGCACTACAAACTGTGGATGACCAGTGGTGGGTCGAATGTCAACGCAACAATTCGTGTTCCACAGCCGACAACGCCACCACCCCACTGTGTGGAATGACCGTAGTCTCTGTGTTCGAGCTGGCCATTGCGCAGGACCTTGGCCTAAGCACTAGTGACAAAAACACATTTAGTTACGCGTTCCATCACGTGAAATGAGTCATTGACAAGGTCAACATGATGCCCGTCTACTTGCTCGACTGCGCCAACAAACTTTTGAGGGCAAAAACCAACCTGGCGCTGTTTGGCGGCATGAACACGGTCATACATATAGGCACCTGCTTTGGCTACCTCGATCCTATCAGTACTCAGCGAAGTGAGCGGCCGAAGAGTAAGCGACGCAGAAAAGGTTCGAAGATACAGCTGTTCGAGCAGCAGAAATGAAACCAAGGCCTAGAAAATGCGAAGCGCAAGCGGAGGCGAGGCGGTTGATAATTGGTCCTGTCTCACGTTTGTTTCATCACATTGTGGTGATCGCCTCTCAATCTTTGCGCCATGTCTGGTCTCGTGAACTAGCCAAACAACACAATGTTGTTCGACACAGATATTCGCACTGCTTTAACAGCCCCTACCTAAGATGTCCCCAATTAGCGATTATTTGTTTTCCAAAGTTACTGCTATACATCGCACTGGTGGTACGGCTCCCAATGCAAGTCGAGGTGGAAAGCGGGTCCACTGGAAGGAAAATGAGAAAGTAAAGCAAGAATGAGTGCGCCGTGTAGCACGGCTCATAGAGAAAGGCGTTCAGCATGACTGCTGGCTACGCAAAGGAATGTAAACTCTTGTTGTCTTGCTTTTGTGATTTTGTTTCGCTTCGTGCGTGGTTCGTCGTGCATTGTACCTGGTTTGTAAGTGGGTCCTTTTCAAGCAGCGCGCCCCTCTGGTAGCCGCCAGCCGCTACTACAGATTTTTTCCTGCTGAAAAGAAATGCCAAGGGGAGTGGCCATTATAAATCCATTACAATTGCCCCTTGGGATATTTCTTCAGTAAAGAACAGTGTTGGCTCCATCTAGCAGAGCGGTTGAGCGTGACCACCCATCAACACGCCGGTCGCACAGTGCATTGTCACCGCTGTACACTTTAACCTCTGAATAAAGGACACGCATGGGCAGGAGATTAGTGGACATAGACCCACTGCTTCCCAACGCGTTGCCTGCAGTGGTAGAGGCAAACGTTTACACAGCTTTCTCGTCGCGCGCTGAACTAACACCCTCACCGTCCGGAGAGGGTTTTGCCAAAGCCTCCAACATTACCGCAAGCGAGCGCGAGGATAATCTCAAGGATAAGAGGATAATAACGCTGTGAACTTTTAATATGTGAGTGTTTGCTCTTTCCTAAATTATGTAAATAAATTTCTTCTAAGTGCCAGTAAACCCGCTTGCTCTTGGTTTTCCCAAAATTCAAGTTCCATATTTCCTCAGCTCGAAAGCTCGGACACGCTACCTGTAGGAGCCTGTGTTCGAGTGAGCCGCTGCACCACGACAGCAAGTATATATGCAAAAGTATTGCAGCTCACTTTTTAACGTAAGAGCACATCTACTGATGCACATATATTTTGTGTAATAAGCCCTGTAAATTTATTTCAACGTTTTGTAGGCTATGGCCATATACAATTCAAGGAAAAAGCCACAAATCCTCTCAAAGGCCCCCCCCCCCCCCCCTGCCGGTAGTGGCATCAACTGATTCGCATGAACTTGAAAATGATCCCCTTGGAAATTCTAGCATGATATTGTAGGGTATGGCAGATGGAACAGGATTCACCACTGCTGGCTTTATGAATTCATGAAAACCATGACTCTATTGTATGTCCACCCAAGCAGGTGTGGCTGCCTTTTCCTCTCGGCCCCTTTCTCTATTTATGTAGGTAAAAAATCAATGGAGTACCGTCAAAGAAAACAGGCAAGGGAATTCACAGAAAAGTTTAACAATAGACATATGTAAAGCAGGAATAACTACTTACAAAAACGAAGTTCTGGCACCAGTTTGACACCCGTTTGCCATGTTGTTTTTCTTCTGTTTGTCTCTCACATCATGAGGTCAAGAATTATTTATATTTTTAAGGTGTGTTTTCTAGTAATATGACATTCTGCGTTACAAATATGCATGAGAAAATGACACAAATTTGGCAAGGGGAACTCGAGTAATCTTTTAGTGCTTTTGAAGTCTCTAAAAATTTTTCAAGCCCGTGGTGACAGCTTTCGCTGCCCTAAATTTAAAAACTAGTACATGCGCCAACGCCATGATTTGTAGAAAGTGCAAGTTTTACTTTTTTCTCTTTTGTTATTTACAGAAGACTTGTTGCTGATGCTTTCAAGAGTGCAAACGCATTTACGGGTGCGTACTGCGAGTTAGACAGAAGCTGCGAACCAGGAGCCTGCAGCTTTAGTTCCATATTCGAACTCCAATTTCTGGATGTATACGCGACTGAGTAAAAGTGCATTATCTGATGGTTTCTAAATATACACCAAGTGCATTAGCTGGTTAACATAAATGTTTGCCGGAGCATGCAGTGTAAAGTGCCTGACCTTTTATGAATGCTCATCGCATGTTCTGGGAATTCATAATGCAAAGGAAAAGCCGAGCTATTGTCTCTTGCACATATTACATGTGTAGGTGGCCACAGTGCCAATTGATACAATGCAGTATATCAAATAGCTTCAGATTTGTACACAAAATATAGTGGAAAGTCTAAAATGAATGACACGGCATAAAAGTGAGAAATTCAAAAGGGTGTTAAAGGTAAAGTGCGACCGCTAAACCCATTATAAAAGGGTGTAAGTTACGTAAAACAACTTTCACTGCTTCAGGTAAAGAGGGGTGGAATTGTGAGAAAAGTGCCCTCTATAAGGAGGCTTTGCTACCTAAAGTTACCCTTTTCGAAGGGTGTAAGGGTGTTAGTTATAGACACTGTTAAGTTGTAGGCACCCTTAAAGGTGTCTCTTGGTTTACAGTGTGCATTGACTGTGACCTCCAAGTGAGCCAGAGGTGAAGTGTGGTATAGGTCTTACCATATATATAGTCCACCATGGTGTCGCACGAATTTACCTTCGGCCTTGGCCTTCCACCTTTCGATTCGGCGGTAGTGGGCGGTAGAATAGGCCGCAGCGTTCATGACTTGACCAGGCACTCGCGATAAAACATTAATTTAACTGCCGCCTGCCAATGTGGCAGGGTGAGCGCGCTGCGCATACAGTGTGCGGAACGCACTCAACGTTACAGACGCCAAACCGCGTCTAATTGCAGGATGCACCACAGATTTCGGTCTATAGCCAGGTTCAGCAGTAGTTAAACCGCAGCTGACTTTTCTTGCTAAGTCAAGGATGGGTAAAGCTATATCTTGAATCCCGAAAACTGCCATAGAGAAATATTTGTATAAAGGTCTGCGAATTTTTTAGTTTTAAAATATGTTTAATCGTGTTTGTCGTACTTATTGTGGGCCTTTAAGTAGTTTCGAAGGATTGTGAACGATGTTTACTAGTAAACACACTTGGAGATTCAGTTTTAAACTTCTGCTTTCGAGCGTGGTTTAAGATTGCTGGGGTTACGGGATTAGGGATTAAGGCACTTGGAGCCAGGAGACGCATATCAAAAAGAGCCACTCGCGCTTTCATGGACCGCTGTACAACCTTCATGCGTTGTCCAAAAGGTTCAGGCATAAAGCCTCACCTTTGAGTAAACGTGCCATATGATACATCTTCTCATCTCTGTCACATATATTAAGGAGCCTAAGTTGAATTTTAAAGGAAAAAGGTGTGAAGAAGACGACGCAGATTAACCGAAGAATAAAGAAGAGGATGAAGAAGCATTCGTTGAGGTGGAGAGAGATGATTGGTGAAGAGAAGAAGACAACGACAAGGCTTACGTGGACTAACACCGAGACTATAAAAGGGCCAGTGAGAGCGAGGCCCGGGGGGGGGGGGGACAGCAGAGAAGCGGAGGCTCCGGCGGGTCAGGGACAGTTTGGCTGGAAGAGAGCGACGCCGGCTACTGCTCCGGTGAGCTTGCGTTCTACGACTCCGCATCGTGGACTTCCTGCCGTGCCTGAGCCCATTCCGTGGAGTCAACGGGGACGCTACCACCTGCTACGGCCACGGGCGTCTCCAGCGCTGTTGCCACTCATCCGGGTGGTGCCCCAACGCCAACAACACCGGCAACACCTCCGTGGGCGTTTGGACCGGGAGCTCGTACGACGCAGCCAGCGACGCCAACCCAAGCACGTCGAACGCCGCCAGCGACGCCAGCCCAAGCACGGCGAACGCCGCCTACTGGATCCATATAAAACCGCAGCCACATCGAAACAACCGTGAGCACGAACGCCGACCGCTAATAGTAGAACACTAGTAGTAGAATCATAGGAAAACAAAAATACATGAATCGCCGACTAAAGGCTTGTGTCAATAAACGACGTTTCGGCTTCCTTACGGAAGCCTTGTTCACTGAAGGCTTTACTAAAAAACCCGGCTCTTAAATACGTTTCAATAATCGTCCGAGGCATCTTGCATACACTGGCGGGAGATTGCCGTCATTGCGATTAAGTGTTTTTTAGTCGTTTGTATAGCCAGCGACTCAAGATATTGGCGTGTAAGCCCGTTTCTTTCTTTGGCGAGAATAGAGGCCTCATTCCTGCAGATACGTTGTTCTGCTGATACGGCATGCTCCGCAAGAGCGTTGGCAACTACTTTTTGGTTTTCTACGTCCTTCTTGTGCTCTTTCAGGCGCCTTCGAAAATTCCCGCTTTCGCCTATGTATACATAATCGCACTCAGCACAAGGGATCCGGTACACCACGCCCGGAAATTTTTCCTTTTCCAGCTTATCCTTCACATTCACAAGTTCGTGCCGTAACTTGTGGGTGGGAACGTGGGCAACGTGCACGTCGTACGAGCGTAGCACACGTCCCAGTGCTTCGCTTACACCAGGCACATAGGGGATGGCGACACGTGATTGGCAATGGTTGCGGGCCGTGTTCTCTAGGAGCACTGAGCGGCGTTCCACGGAGGCTAGAAGTTTCCTGGGGTAGCCGCAAGTCGTCAACTCACGGCGCACTTGCACCAGGTCCGAGGCATGGTCTTGATGTCGTGAGCAAATTTTTCTCGACCTTTCGATGAGTGAAGCCGCAACAGCACGTTTGTGGCAGGCCGGGTTCACTGAGTTAAAATGTAGGTACCTGCCAGTATGGGTCGACTTCCTGAACACTCGAAAGGAGAGGTTATGGCCCACGCAGGTTATTGTTCCTGGGCAATTTGTTGCGACTAACCATTAATCGAACAGCCATGGTGGGCAGTTTTCTTACAATCCGGTTAACAGGTTGTGATGACGTCGCAATGCCACGTGACCAACGTATCCCACATGCCAGAAGCAGGCCTTGAACAAACAAAAAATGAAAGAATGAAAATTCGTTATGGGTGAAAGGAAATGACGCTATCTGTCTCACATATCTGCGGACACATCAACCGTAACGTAAGAGAAGGGGTAAAGAAGAGAGTGAAAGAAGGAAAGGATGAAAGAGGTGCCGCCATGGAGGGCTCCGGAATAATTTCGACCACCTCGGGATCTTTAACGTGCACTGACACTGACGCAGGCATCGCGGCTGCGTTTCGATGGCGGCAATAATAATAATTGGTTTTTTTGGGGAAAGGAAATGGCGCAGTATCTTTCTCATATATCGTTGGACACCTGAACCGCGCCGTAAGGGGAGGGATAAGAGAGGGAGTGAAAGAAGAAAGGAAGAATTAGGTGCCGGAGTGGAGGGCTCCGGAACAATTTCGACCACCTGGGGATCTTTAACGTGCACTGACATCGCACAGCACACGGTAGGTAAACTCTTTTATTGCGCCAAAAAACAGGGGACCTGTCAAAGGACCGGTTGCGCTGACTTAGAGGAGGTCGGCGGGGATCCTTTGGGATGCCGCGGCCTCCACCGCGCGCTGGATAAGCCAGCGTTGGTCTGCTGGCTTGGAAGTACACAGGAGAGACTCCCACGTCTCTGGGGTGTTTGCGTTGTCTGTGTTGTAATGTGTACAAGTCCACACCATGTGTATGAGTGTGGCCGGAGTTGATCAGTGTTTACACATGGGGGCTATCTGTTCCGGAAAGATCCTGCTGTATAAGAGGGGGTGTGGGAAGCTGCCAGTTTGTAGTTTGCGCCATTGGACGGCCTCGCGTCTTGTTAGATCGCGGTGTGCGGGAGGATATGTGCATCTTTGGAGTCGATAGTGCTGGAGTATGTCCGTGTAAGTGGTGAGTAGAGAAGCGCGTGGGATATTAGTGTCAGCGGAAGCAGGTTGGCTGATAATACTCTCGGCTCGGCAGCTGAGATCTCGAGCGAGAGTGTGTGCCTGGGCGTTTCCGCTGAGCGACTCGTGGGCTGGAGCCCAAAGAAGTAAGCGGGCGCCTTGGCGTTTTTCCTCCATAAAAACGCAGCCGCCGCGGTCGGGTTCGAACCCGGGAACTCCGGATCAGTAGTCGAGCGCCCTAACCACTGAGCCACCGCGGCGGGTGATGGCGGCAACAGACAATCGCTTTTCAGACCATCGCTTTTCAGCGGAGTGGAAGGCCTAGCGCTGGGTCACTAAAATAACACCACAGGATTCGTTCTCTCGAGACTTGGGAAGTGAACGATATACCATTATTCAGCTAAAATGCTGCATTTTAGCGACCCGTTTGATTTTCAAGTGTCCTGAATAACGTTTTATCTGAACGGACAGCATAACAGCCTCACTGCAGCAGGAAACCGGCATCGCACAGAGGGAAAGTATTCATTCGTCAACATTCCAGAAAATACATACGAAAAGGTTTCATATGTGCATGATAATAGCTTAGGCTATGGCCGTTTAATGTCCCAAAGAAGCTCACGCTATGAGGGTCGCCGTAGGGAAGGGTTAAGAAAATTTTGACCACCTGGGGTTCTTCAACGTTATTGACATCGCAGTTTTTCAAGTTTTTTAATGACTCTAGCATCTCTAATCATAAGACATGACACGCTATACGCACGCTGTGTTGATGTTTGGCTCCTCCCGAGAATTCGAATTTATTATAAAGTTTACTCGTTAGAGCATAGCCTGCCATTTATTCTAAATGCGCATGAATGTCTGTCCAGTTGCGGCGTTAAATTAATGAGAATTTATTTTGTAAGCATAAAATGAATGACTAGGTGGTCTTTTTGCCTATTGTTTTCAGTGTTCTTTTTCGTGAAGTTGTATGTATTCTGTTATTTCAAGATGTTGTTCTGTTTACTTGCATTGTTGGTGTTTTTAAATGTTTACACTTATTAGTACTTGCATTGTAGACTCGTTTTGAAAAAAAAATGTTGTTTATTAACTTCTGTGTGTTTGCGGCAGTTTTTAGCCGTTGACCCTTTCTAGGATACATTCCTTCTAAAAGAAATAAAGAACTGAATTGAATTGAATATCAGAAGCTAATTGCAAATAGAACCAGGGTAACCTCGGAATACGCACAGGTGTAGACAACAGACAATTTAAGTGAAGAGATATACGATTCGACATTTATGTGCTAATTGTAAGCTATATGTGGCTTTTATAGGTGATTAAAATTGAATTCAGTTAGCGGCAACAGTATGGATAATGAACCATCGGGGTATCATAACTTCGCGAAAAGATAACATGCGAAGGCTGGTTAGAATGTTTTTTTTTTTTCAAATACTGCACAATCAGCGGAGAGTATAACAAATGGGCAAGAAAGCGGCAGCGAAGAGAAGTTTCCGGTAGGGATGCTCAACCTCACAGTTGTGATTAGCGGATGTCGAGAAATCGAATAAGAAGGTTAAAGAGGGAAGAGGCCGGTATAACTATTACCTGATGTACCTTGGAAGTCTGCATATATCCAACAACGTCGTCCTCCTGAATTACTTGGATGTATTAGAGTGAACTTTTAACACTCTTGAAATTGAAACACAAGAAGTGTAAGTACTGGCAGAAGTTATTTATATGGCCTAGAGTAATTTTGCATGTTTTACAAAACGAATGACATATGGCGATAAATATAACGGTACTAGAAGTAACCTAGAGAGAAAATGTATTGCGGCTAAAGTCAAAGATAATAGAATAAATAGAAATGTGCTTTAGATTTTTTGTTGCATGCATGGCTGCTACTTCAAGACTACAAACAACTATTTACCAACGTTTCTTAAAATGAAACCAAGTAATTGATGAATTGCGGCGGTACTCAGCGCTTTGGAAAAAATTGAGAACGCTTACAAGAATGTTAAAATTACTTTAAACAAAATGAAGAGAGCGATGCCAGAAAAGCATACGCAACATTTAAAACTAATAAACCAGCAGCAAGCGGCTTTGATAGTACTGCCTGCTAAAACTGAGAAAAACATTTCCTGGACGAGGACAACTTTGGTGATGAGGATTTCTTTGACATTATGGATGGACGAAATGGTGACTCTGGTCGCAGTGTTCAGTAACTCTCGATTAGTTTGTCGGATGCATAAACACCACTACATTCACATTAACGCAACGAATAAGCTCAAAATTAGAGTAGCCGCTTGAACAAATAGGTCATGATATATGGATACAGGCGCTTGTCCTTAAACACATTCTCCAGTGCCATACGTTCCGAAAACTGTAGGCTAATACACTGTCTTTGCTGCACATACCCCTGTTGTTGAATGGCAATCTGATGCAGACGTGTCTGGACGCGCACATGACCCCCGCGCTCGTGTGGGGCTTAGGTCGAGACCGTCTGAGGTCATTAACGAAGGCCGTGCTCTTGGCTCAGAAACACGCAGTCGGCACACAGCAGTTCTGAACGACGCGGCGCCGAAAAGGCAGATTCTCGGCACCGCCTGACGCATGCGAGACTCAAGCTCGATCTCTGCTCGTCTGCTTCTTCAGCTCCACCTTCCTCTGGTGACTGCTAATGCGCGCGTGAGGCGTGCGGCGAGCACACGCGACATCAACCCAGACGATGATGTGACTTCGCCAACTGTGACATGTATAGCTGTCACTCTAGAACAAATGCGCAGGTAGGAAAGGAAGTAAGTGGCGCACAGGAAGCAAAGTCAGAGGTACATTATATCCTTGGCTGACCGTACTGAGGGAAGACATGACGCTCATCGCATATGTGCATATATTGAGCTGTACACGACCTAGAATTGCAGCACGTGCTTTGATTTTGTCGACGCTGGTCAGGCGGCCCTGATTGCTTGAACTCGTCGCACTGGTTTTCCTTGAGGCAGCTTCTCGCGCTTTTCGGCCACCTTTTAGCGATGAGCCTGCACGAAATGCTTCAGCTGCGATTGCGGCATATCGTTCCATACATATTCAATCTTTACCTTGATCTCTTTGAAGCGCAGGTAAAACGAAAGAGAACGAAATTACTTTCGCCGAGGCGGCTGGACTCACCTCTGTTAGGTGAGCTTGTGAGTCTCATTTTATAAATGAGTGTGATCGCGCAAAACATTCCGTTGATGACTTTGGCACATTGTATACTGGGTGGCATTAGGTGGTCAGTGTGATAAGCTTAGCAATATACGTTTGTTTTTACATTCACTAGGCGCAGGTATTGGGAAATACAAGCACTTCACAGTCTAGGCGTTATGATGACCTCACGATGCTGCTTACAAAGTTAACGACACAATGATTGAGTTGAGAATGGTCTTGGCAGTTCAGGCACGTCAGTGCAGTGACCTTACTCTCCATCGTGAAAAGCGCAAATGGGAGCACATCCTGAGAGGCTTGTCATTTATTAGTAGTACCGAACTGAAAGAACGTTAAGAGCGGAAGAAGTCGCTGTGAATCACAACTAAACCAAATGCTTTCTTATTCATGTGTCAGTAAATGGCATTTATGGCACGTTTGAGGCACCAAATGGCGGCAGTGGACAGTGTTTTAAGAGCAGTCATTCTTCAATAGTGCTCCGTCATTGTAAGAATAAAAAGCGCTTCGTCACGAGTGCCATTCTTCATAAATGTATTTCTAGGGTCAACCGCACTAAACAGCAAAATCGGGAAGAATAAAAGTCAAGAACGTCAAATCCAGGAAGCAGGGTGTCTCGCTTTCGTGAACACAGAGAGTAAACAATTTTTGAGGAAATACTATTGTGTAAAAAAAAGACGTATAGCTTAAATAAAACGTGAAAAGGTAATCGGGTTCTGTAGGAAAGAGCATTCAAGGCAGCGTCTCTACGTCTAGCACCCGGGCTCCATGTTCTCAGCTAATTCTAAAAGTATGCTGATTGCCGTGGCTTTCGCGAGCCTTTGTTTATGCTCATCCCTCCCGAGTTCATTATCAGCTACGTCCAAACGCATTGGTAAGAACCTGACTTGATGCAAATTGAGGGCAAGAGCTTTTTATTTGGACTATATTTTTGGCGATAGTCTTGGAAACTTAACGTTTCATCGCCTTGGTTGCGTGCTTTGTGACCCAACCCAGAGCTTGCGGTTGTTAGCGGTACGTAAAAGAAACAATGATTAGGAATGTTTTCTGATCAGACAAGAAAGCGCGATGGTTTTGCTGCTGCTTTAAGAACACCTGGCATAAACCAGAGGATAGGAAGTAATGACTTTAGTAAACAGGTATTTTATTCACTGAAAGAGTTATGTAAGAAGGGAAATGAATTAACTATGGTATCGAGACAGCGCTGCCTTTTTTATAGTTCTGGAATCCTGTCGCTGACCTCTGCCTGAATGATTTTGTTTCATGCAAGCAAAATGCTGTACCATGACCATGGAGGCTGGATTTACGCAAAAGCTAAAATTGTCACGCTGCCTAAGAAAAGACAGCGAAAGAACCCCATTTTAGCATAAGTTGCCGAGGTAGCGACACAAATAATTCAGCTCTGACCCAGATGGCTGCTTAAGTTAACTACACCGAGAACTGGTTACCGAATTGCGTGTAGGTTACCTGTCTTGCACAAAGTAAAATCTAGCAAAAGCCATGAGGGAGAACTGTAGCGATTTGTGAGCTTAATAAAGAGACATACTGTGCGACAATCCACGCCATCATATTACTATAGAGCCTCAATAATGGTTTCCAAATATTTATGGGTGCCGGTTTTGCGCATTTCTTAAATAATACTTGTAATAATGTTTCATATGCTGATTTCAGAGACTTGCAGAGAGGTCAAAATTCCGGACGTGAACAATCTGAAGAAGGTGGGTGACACTTGTCCACTCTTGTTTTGTCTGCAATGAAGAAACTCTAAACAAGTTACTTGTGCAGCAAATGATGCAACAATGACGATTTATGCGGATTGCTGGTAACACCCAAACTTTGTGTAGGCTAGAGACTAAACAGATGGTTAAGTTTTGTTTTTCTTTTGCTTAGGCAATGTAATGATGTAGAGCATTGATGATGCGTAGATCAGCCTTTTTCTCCATGGGGTTATCAAGTGCACCGCAGGTAGAATTAAATACGATGAATCGTTTGAGAGCCAGATAAAATTTTGGAGCTCCGCCTATTTTTGTGACCGCCGCACACAATCCCTCCGAGACAAAAAAATAATAGTGCGTTGCAAATGCGCGCCTTAATTTAGAACGGCCCGTATCGCCTTCAGAACCTAGGAAAAGGAAGCTATAGATGCTAAATAGGTTGTTCCTTGCCCACTGGAGCAAAAAAAAAAAAAAGGTCAGCCAAGATCTGTTTTCTAGGCTTTGAAGCCTACGCGGGCCGCGCAGCACACGGGAGTGCGTTGGGATACCTCACACCTTCGATTGGCTCGCGCATATTCGACCGCGTCATGGGCTATCAATGCACGTGATGAATGCTCCAACATCACACATTGGCCGCACAGTAAGCGGCGGCTATGTTGTCTTCGGTATACAGAGTCCCAGGTAAGCGCGTTAGCACGCGAATGGTCTAAATTAAGTTGCGTACCGCTGTAACGAAGCAATGATTTTAAAGAAGAAATCGGTGTGCTCCTAAGTTATTGTTGTAACGAGGTTCAACTATATTAGAATTTACAAGGTTCAGAGGAAACAGATGATACTAAGACGCCTTCCAACCATATTAAAACGCTGCAAGCACCACCTTTATTCCCGGATATTATTTTATTTAAAATGTAGTGGAATGCTTCATTGATATTAGCTGTAGACTTTAGGAGGCCCGTCTTTTCGGTATCGATGACCAACTTACCAGGAGGGAATCTTATTTCTTGCTGCTTTGATAGCATCGAGCTTCCAACTCTAGGCCTCAAGGCTTAAAGAAAAAGTCTACCAACAGCACCGTTTCATAGTCGTCTAAATTCAGATTAGGTGTGATTCAAAGCATGAAATCTTCAGAGGCTATATTTTGCGCTGTTGTTAATGATAATTACTTTAAAGTGTAGCTATGGGACCTGTATCTATATATGCCTTCTTTCATTTAACAAGTTTTGTGAAATAAAACCAGTGATGTTTTTATCGGTCGTAGATCTTGGCCGTACAATGTCCACGTATTTTGCCTGCAGCTTTGTGGAGCCCAGTGGTCGAAAAATTTCATCGTTCTTACAGGCTTTTAACAGATGAAGGATGAGGCGGCAGTGTGCCGCTACGCTGGAAAACTATGCACTTAAATCAGCGATACCAACTAGCTCCAGAACTGCGTCTACTGAAGTACAGTTCAAGAATCAGTGCAAACTTTACTCTCCGTGAATGAATGTCGTTTCTTTTATACCTATAGAGACTCTAGCGTACAAACGCCAACGGTTTTCATTATTGCTATTTTGGTTGCTCATAAACTATGTCTCGTTTATTTCTTTCAATGAATAAAGTGATATTAAAATGCGAAGGTTTTGCGACGTATGCCCATCGAAAGGATTCCTAGCGCTAATGAGAGTCGCAGTTTTTTTTTAGTACAGATACCTCTGTACTGAACTTTGTTTAGTCATGTAACAAGGTGCCCGTGTGCTGTGCTATGTCAGTGCACGTTAAAGATCACCAGGTGGCCGAAATTATTTTGCAGCCCTGCACTACGGCACCTCATTCTCTATTTTTTCACTCCCACTTCCTTCCCTTTCCTCACGGCACGGTTCAGAGGTCCATGGAGATGTGAGACAGATGCTGCTTCATTTCCTTTCATCAAAAACCAATTTATATCACGCCTTCAGGTAACAAGTTATGCGTCATATAATAAAGCCATAGTTTTAATAACCAAAAAGATCACGCCTCGTATATTTCTAATTAGCACGCTGATCAGGTCTCTCGTTCGTTAAACACTGTCAAAAAGGTCAAGAACTTAATTATCGGCCTTTGGCAGAGTTATAACTCTAGGCGCCTTATAACATGGTCAAAATATTTTCTGTTCTCTTTCTCCTAGTGCCTTGAACAAAACAGCACCAATTGCAATGCTTTACCGGTAAGTGCCTAGGAGATCTTCCTTACGTAAAAATCTTGTGGCTTTTTATTGCATATTTTACATATGAAGGAGGTTTACGCAGCGCTGAATTGTTACGTTGAGGTGTTACTGGACGGATGTAATGAATTAGTAGCATTTTGGGGGCTCATCTATTGGCTAGATGTCTAAACTATATGCTCAATAATAGCTTATCAGTTCAGTTTTCTGAAGTTGCATAGCCAAGGCGAGAGGAGAGAAATGATACGAGCACGTAAGAGTGCACATGAGCTTCCTGATTTATGCTTTGTCGTAACTCCTTTCGTGAATATATATATATACGTAAACATATTGTGGCTTTTTATTGCATATTTTACATATGAAGGAGGTTTACGCAGCGTTGAATTGTTACGTGGACGTGTTACTGGACGGATGTAATGAATTAGTAGCACTTTGGGGGCTCATCTATTGGCTTTATGTCTAAATTATATGCTGAATAATAGCTTATCAGTTCAATTTTCTGAAGTTGCATAGCCAAGGCGAGAGGAGAGAAACGATAGGAGCACGTAAGAGGGCACATGAGCTTCCTGATTTGTGCTTTGTCGTCACTCCTTTCGTGAATATATATATATATATATATATATATATATATATATATATATATATATATATATATATATATATATATATATATATATATATATATATATATATATATATATATATATATATATATATATATTGCGATTAAGCGCACTATCCTTTTTTTGCATGAACCGAGAACGCGGCCATCAACTCCGTTCAGCCTGTCGTGACGGTGAGTTTGGTTTTGTTTATGCACTGTAATGTGCACATTACACTTCGCCTTTGGGAGACAGATATTTGCGCTAATATAAATTAGTTCTATTAGTTAGCGTTAAGGGCTGAAATTTGTCGATGAATTTCTAGAAAAGAGCAGGTGCCGCTAGAAGTTCATTTCACACTAAGTTATGGCGACGTAATCGGTTCCGTTAGCGCTTCACTGACACTACTCTGAGACTGTAAGCTTGCCTTTTGGACAAGAAAATCTACATAAGGTATTCTTTTGCTGGAAAGTATTAGAACACAAAAGGTAAGAAGTTTTTGCAATGAAGCACACCATGTGTAAGAGATTGCACAGCATATGAGTGAGTTGTTTTGGCCTAATTTCACAATCTATTTTGTGAGTTCAAGCCTTTGTTCCAACCTAGCGGCATACACACGCCTTTTTGAGTACAAATAATGGTTTGATGAAATTAAACGCCCTGCTAGTTTAACAGACATGCGACTTTTCTTGAGGTCATGCGATAAAAGATAGCATTAAGTGGATGGTCTTGATTAAGATGCTTATTAATTTCGCTAAGGATGTTGTGGGTATATGAAAACAGCACATGTCTCTATCACTTGCAGTGTGTGTATGAAGCTCTCAGCGAACTCAACAGGCCGATCAATGTAGTAGTCGCATACGCGGATATCATCTACGTGCTCCTGAACGCCACCAAAAAGCAGAGTAGCCATGAATGTATGTATTCTTGTTAACTTTCCTCCATAGCCTCTTGCCCTCTCTACAAGCCCATTGTTTGAAACGCCCCGATTGTAACCCTTCATACAGGAGTGTTGCATGGGACAGGTGTTTAATGTTGTAACAGAGCAAAATGCCATGCTTGTGAAACGAACAACTGCGTCGCATGTATCCTGAACAGACCGCTTATTGCACGCGTCCTTAAACACAGCTGCGTTGCTGAATAAAGCGTCTTTTCTTCCCTGCTGCTCGTTCCGTTTACAAAATCTTACTTTTTAAAAGGCATTATTTTGAAATATAGTAGTATACAAATTTTTAACTGAAAAGTAATGACGTCATTCAACTCAACGCAGCCAAAAGTTCTGTATATAGAGTAAGTCCATGCATCACGCAAGCGGGTTTGGAACAGGAATGCTCAAATACCACAAGGTGTAACTTCTTTTGTTTACTCTATTCAGTAAGGCAAGGCTAGCAAACAGGCAGCTATCGTTAGGAGCTCTGATTTGTGCACGCTAACGCTAACCATTGCGCAGTGGCCACCGATTTCAAGAACGCTGTCGACAGCGCGCAGGTGGGCACCGTGAGGTTGTCACGCTGCAACCATGGAAACTTCAGCATTTCTCTGCCAAGCATTCTTGTCAGCAAGGTGAGACGTCATGCAGCAGTGCTGGGCAAAACTATAAAGGCTTCAAAACCACTGCCGCCTTGGTAGAGGCCATCATCATTACAAACAAAATACGCCTGCAGCAGCAAAACTAAATATCTCATTTTCCTCAAATTTTGTGTTCAGCATGTTTTGCCCTCCTATCTCCTCTGAGTACATAATTCAGGCTTCTCCCGCAATCTTCTGTCATCCGTTGACAAGCTCTCCTCACAGAATGCGCTTCGTCACGGTAACTGTCAATTGTCGACGTGCTCTCAGAGCTGCGAGATATGCCGATGGCAATTTCTTCTGCTTTATTTCGACTATGACATCGCTAATTCACATTCACCAAAAAACAGACTTCCAGAAGAGGGCAAATACGGGCTGGGTGCTTCATTTTTGAAGAACTGGATAAAACAGCTCTACGGAAAACGAAACAAGAGAAGGACAAACACCAGCGCTGGTGTTCGTCCTTTTCTTGTCTCGTCTTCTGTAGCGATGTTTTGTCCAGCTCTTCGAATTGACTTCCCTCTTTTATTATCTAAACTTTAGGTCAATCTCTTTCTTCTCTATAGCTCATTGTGCTGTTAATAAATTTAAACCTCCCCTTAGTTTGCGTCTTTATGCTTCACAGGTGAGCACTAAAAAGATACACCGATTTTATAATTTCCTTCTCTATTAGAGCTTTATGCTGCTGTTCATCTACAGACAGTGCTTGAAAAATTCCCTCTACTCGATATTTAGACTAATTATGGGCCCAAAATATGCACAGTACTCACAGCGGTTAACAACTTGAGGAGGTGGCGGAAAATGAGAGTTCGATATGACTGGAGGAAAAAGCCAGCTGGAGCACTCATACGCCACCTACGCGGCACAGAAGCGGATAATGTCACAGCTACATTCTCCGTGTGCAAATTTTATCCTCGCAGCAGGCTAATTTAGCTTGGCTAATTTATACGTCCATAAAACATCCCATTCCAAATTTTTAACATTGATATTATAACAGTTGGCCTGGCTCTAACGCCAAGTGGGAAAGTACGGGTATCGCTCCCGAGAACGCCGCAAGTTGGGAAAAGAAGAAACTCTTGAGCCTTATAAGTAGCAGGAGAAAAGAATAAACATTCTACAGGTTTTCCTGGAAAGGCGATTGACGAGAAAATTAAGCAATTGGGCGCATAGAGAAAAAGATGCAATTTTCAATCACTAATGAGTGTCTGATGAAAAGATTCCATCATAGCAGTATGAGCTACAATTTGAAAACAAAAGTTGCCATCATAGTGTAGCAGCACGGCGGACCTATCCAGATGAATCCACGGGAGGACAAAAGAGACCAAAAGAAACACGACCGGCAGTGGTGAATCTTTACTGCCCTCCCTCTCGTGCTCGCTCCCCGCGCTTCCTCCGCACCTCCTCTTCGTCGATGCAGCACACTCGGAGGCCGGTAGGCTCTGCTGGACGCTCTATCCCGTTACAAACTTCCACCGGGGGGGGGGGGGGGGGGGGGAGAGGGAAGCGGGGATTGAACACCGTTCGAGAAAGTCTATTGAAAGTCCGAAGTCAATCCATGTCGAATCCGGGTAGGCCAGCCGATGGGCATGACAGCCTGAAGTGATGCCGTCTGACGGCAATGGCCGCAGACTCGAGTGGAGGGGGGCGTCGACGCTTTGCAGTAGTTCCGTAGTGGCGCTGCACTCATTGAAAAAGTCATCGAGCACTTCCAGATGAGCCAATCAGCATTCCGGGTTCAGATTCTCAGGAGCATTGTTTGATTCGCGGTAGACATCATGACGCGATGACATTGACGTGCTGTTTGATACCAAACTGGCCAGGTAGATGACGGAACTGCTGGCACGCGGTTCTCCCACGTACGCCAACACCAAGTGTTCCGCTGGGGTTCCGACGGAGGTTCCGAGCATTCGTTGAACTCGCCTTTGCTTTCCTCCGCGTCGTCTGACCACTGGGCATATCTTGAGCTCTCGTCTTTAACTCGTTCGATCGCGCCTTCATCCGCATCGCCGGCAAGAGTACCTACTCTAGTACACTCATTCATCTCATCTTCTTTCCGCGCCTCTTGAAAAATCTGCCCTCGTCGTCCTCCACCATTTGTTCAGTCGCGGATATTTCACCAGTTCCTGTTGCTTTTTCGTGTTTTGTTCTGTAGGCACGCCGCCGTGCGTGGCCTTTTCCTGTGTTCCGGTCGTAAAGAGGGAGTCTTCCACATCAGCAGTCTGGATCGACAGGCTGCAGTGCATTGGAAGACTCCACCCACAACGGCTAGATTCACTGCGGGGAGCGAGGCGGCAAGCAACACATGGTACGGGACAACCGACCCCACGCTGACTTTCAAGCTGGCTGAATCGACACTGTGGGCGTTTGCGCGACAACTGGGTGCGGCAGAGGAACAGTCACGGCCATCCAATTCGCCTCCACCTCCCGGGCGACGCACCATCCTCTTCCGCTGACGCTCGTCGCGACCTGCAGCCAGCGTGGTCCTTGCCACTATCCGTTTGCGCTACCTGTATGCGTACTCGGTTGGTCCGGCGCTGCATCGCCACAGACGCATAGTTCTTGCATCCGGACTTCAACCTCTGTTTTGCTCTTGTCCTTTGAATCGGCTTCGGCCGTCTGACCCGTCTCCTCGTTTGCGCCCGCGGCGTCCATTTGCGCCGAGGCTTTGGCGCCGTCATTCAAAGACGGGGTACCGTGATACCCGACGTCGCACTCCAGCTTCTCCAGCTGCCCGAACAGCCGGTCAAGGCGCTGGTTGAGGCGCTCGAAGGTGGCCGCCAGCCTGAGAGAAACGGCGACGCCCGGGCGGCCACTGCTGTTGGCTCCGAAAGCTCTGCCGCGGACGGACTCGGGGCACCCGAGGGGGACTTGGCTCTGGACCTCGGAATCTCGAATAGTGTCCACAAAAGCTTCAATGCCGACCTGAGCCACGGTGGTCGGTGGCGCAAGCGGAAGCAGCTGCGACGTCAACAGCTGGAATGCCGCGGAGAGGGCCTGGTAGCTTTCCCCGGGCTCCTTCCGGCTAGCACGCAGGCGCTGGTATTGGAGCCTGAGTTCGACCTACCCGTAAAGGTCAGCGAGGAGCCCTGCGATGGCTTGTACGGGCCAAGAACCGCGCGTGCCACGTCCGGTAGTAGCTCCGCCGCTCTTCCCCGCAGCTTAGCGACGAGCATCACGGCTTCCGTCCGAGTATCCCATCCCTGCGCCTCCGCGATGGCGTCTAGCTGGACCTGGTAAACCTCCCAAGGAGCAATGCCATCGAAAGTTGCTAACTCCGCCACCATCTCCAGCGGGCAGGCCGGACCGGTCAGCCACGGTTCGGGCCAGTCGGCACAGCATGAGGCACACCGCGCTCGAAAGCATTGAACACAGCCTCCAGCTGGTCCAGTCGTCTGTCGAAGCGCTCGAAGACGGCCTCCAGCGTCGGGAAAAATGGCAGACCATACGAACACCCGAGATCAGCGGTGCCGTCGGCCGCGCTTTGTGCCGCATCAGACGGTGGTCGCCCATGGCCCTCTGCCGCTCGAGCAATCTGTTTCCAGGCTCGCGTGAGCACCAGCCCACCGCTGCCACCGAAGCGCGTAGCGGGAGGGCAGACCCTCCCAGATAAATCCACAGGAGGGCAGAAGAGACCAGGAGAAACACGACCGGCTGCTGTGATTCTTTATCGGCCTCTCTCTAGCACTCCCTCCGCATCTCCATTTCGTCGATGCAAGGCACTCGGACGGCGGTGGGCTGTCTCCCGTACACTCTATACCGTTACAAGACTTTTATACCCTCGGAAAGAAATAGCTCGCAAAATTCACTCCGTCAGCCTAACGAAAAATTGTTCACCTGCTCTCAGTACAGCACGCTATGGCGATGCCCATTTCACCTCCTTTATTTCTGCTATCATAAAGTAACGATATGTTTACAACCGAATAGGCCTCTCTCTTTTTCATTATGTTAGCGTTAGCCCAATAAATTTCGTCTCTATAGCTCGCTGTAACTGAGATTGTTGCTTACAGTCCGCTAGAACGAATGGATAGGTAATTCCTTTCGTCGGTGCATAAATGAAGCAAAACTGAGCGGCAGTTTCTGAGATGTAATTTTTCAGATGTTTCATTTTGCCTTCCAGTGCGTACAGAGTAGAGCAGGACATTAAATATTAACGGTGAGGGAATGAAATCTAGGTAGCACTTTGTTATCTTTTCGTTCTCTTGTGCTGCGCAGATATGTAGTGGTGACCGCACACAGCTCAATGCTTGTGTTATTGGTGATAAAAAAATCGTCTCTCAAAGAATGATAAGCAGCTCTCGCTTGACCTAAAGGAATACGCTGGACAGAACAGCTGATGCAGCCGGTTGACCAGGCTTACTGCTGTGCCAGAGAAGGCTACTCTGTCCTTTAGCCACCGCTCCGGATGTGTAAATATACGGCCGAGGGTAGGTGCATGCCAGGATGTGTTCGGCACAGCAACTCTCCTAGAGGAAGTACGCATTCTCGAGACAGCTGATGCACATTGTGTTAGACATGAGGGAAGCCAAAAGGTTTCAATGGCCCTTGTCTTTTCTAGAGTATAGCTTAACGAGCTCGTCGCGTTCTTTGCCTTGAGTATTGAATAACGCAAGAGAACAATCGTAACAATTGTGAATCTCACATAAGGTCCGAAGTTTGAAGTATCATAACAATTTTCTTTCGTGTCATCTGTAGTAGCGTCACTTTTACTCTTTCTGAATTTTCTCTTCCGCAGTGCACCACCAACTTTGGCAACGAATGCCGTAAGTCCAGTGTAAGTCCGGTACAACGCCACACACAAAAACATTTTTTTTTGCATTAGTAATTTGTGATTTAGAAATCTTGCCCCTCTTCGGTTGATTTTGTAGGTAAAGCCTCTTGAAAGAACGATTTCTGAATTCAGTAAAAATATGTTGATTAGGTAATCAATGATAAAAGGAAAAAATGTGTAAACGATATGGTTTGGAGGCATTCTGAGAGCGAAGCTACTCCCTTAAATCGTTCAGAAGTAACTTAAGAATCGGGAAAAGTCAAAATATGTTTTCTTTTGAATTTTTTCCGAGAGTTTCATGAAAAACCTAATATAGGAAAAAATATGTGCACGAAAAATTACCGAAACCCTGCAACAATTTCAAGGTTCACTTTTATTCACTTCAAACTTAAAAAAAACTGCAAAGAGTATGGTTGGAGATATCTATTTTCGCCTTGAATTTAGCGCGCCAACAAGAATCTCAAAGATTCTTTCGTTTGTGAAAACGGACACCCGATAATAAAAAATCATGACAGCAGACAGTTCCACGAGGACCATGCCAGAAGCAGAGATTGCGAACTTTAGTCTATGTATTTCTAGCCGTCACGGCAATGCAGATGGAAGAGACATCCTACACAAGATAAATTTCCGTTACGTACCTCTAACGTTCGCAACTATTAAAACAAAAACCTACGGCGCACCTAATGCTAGTATACTGGTTCGCGGCAAATTTCAAGTGTCTTTTGTTTACCTAAAAACAGAACTGAGAGAACGTGCCGTAACGTTAAGAACGCAGCGAGAAAAACGGATTGCAGTGAAGCATAATACTCATTCAGAGCACTTTTGAATTCTAGTGGGCGCCGTGTAGTGCGCAGATCTGCTCAGCTTGCTAGATGCCCAACATTGTGTAATCATTGTATACAAACCAATATGCGTTACCGTCAGTTGCTATTATATTCCATGGTGTACTGTAATCCAGCTTGACCTATTTCCGAGGCATAAGACGATCCGTTGATTCTCCACCCAATATGCGTCACATAGATGAAGAAGTTTCTATTGTTTATATGATATTTCTGGGAGTGAAAATTGGCTAGGACTGTGACGCACGATGATAACTTACTTTGCATGGTTGCTACTACACATGCGTGTCAGCGTTGTGGATTCTAACAGTGACCCGGTGTCTTTCATTGTTTAGTTTTATCACAACAAACAGCCTTCCCAGTGAAAAGTAATCTATATCTTTGTGCACACAGGCGCTGAGGATATTTTATTGCTCTTCTAAATGGTCCTTTGAAGAGGTTGCACAAAAGATGCGATCCTATGAATTGTGTCAAACAGAATATAAAATGTTATATGACGGATTCAAAACATCCCCTCAAGAAGCAAAAAACACTTCCCTGGTTAAGCGAAGTGCGGAAAGACGATGAAATGAGTACCTGCCACTGTAAGAAGTTTGCAATTGCAGAAAAAAAGACACTTTAGTAACATAATTTTCAATCATGATTTCTGTAATCCTATGACTTAATACGGACGGTTACTTCGCCAGCGCATAGAAATGAGGTGCCTGATTTTGTCTCCGAAAACGGATATCAAAAAACGGTGCATCCTTGCGGTGTCCTCGATGTCTTGCATACGTATAGAACAGGGAAGAAATTTCTAAACCTGTGAAACGCTTCAGCGTGTATTTGTATTTAGTTCTCGTTGAAAGCACAAAAAAAAAAACATGGAAGCTCAGCATGAGAGTCCACATATTGCTGCCTGTATTTTTCAGCAGTCTCTTGACAACTTCAATACCCCCGAAGATACGGAACGTGTGCGTGACTCATATACTCTGTTGGGGAGCAAACGCACAAAGTAAACAAAAGGAGGGAAAGCCTCAGGCTACTTGCAAGCGCTTCGACAAAATGACTTGTCTTCTTATGAGAAAAGGGTTCATGATTGTTCTGTATATCTCGCTCAACCCTCATCATCATCATCATCATCATCATCATCATCATCATCATTTATTTTCCCTTAAGGTTATTGAGAGGTAAAGCGAAAAAAAAAGACGAAAAGTAAGCCCATGCGATTGATTTCCGCATATGTTTACAAATCAATACAAATGTTTACATGAACACTTATTGCAAACACAGAAAAAAAATTCAATACAAAGCAGAAAATGTTACATTTACATGGGCTTAGGGAAGAGCTACAAAGCGAAATTCGTGTTTGATATATGAGTAAAGCAGGAAATGTTTTTTGATAAGGAGATTATTTGGCACAGTGAGTTGATATTAGCTGCCTGAATTTAGAGTTGTCACGTTCATGGAATATTGATTCAGGAATCGAGTTTCATTCTTCAATGGCAAAGGTTAAGAACGACTTATGAAATGCATTTGTCGAACCAGTTATGCGTTGCACGCTCATAGAATTAAAAAGACGACGTGATGTTCGTACAGGTAGTACTAAAAGGAAGGTTCTCACGTCAGGCCGATTATAATATAGATTATGAAATAGGCGCAGCCGCGAAATCTTCTTTCGATGAGCTAATTAGTCAAGGATAATAAACGATTTAATGGCACTAACGCTAACTCGTCTATCATTTTCGGAACAAATGAAGCGAGCCGCCGGATTCTGGTTGCTTTCAAATGATTCAATCAAGTATTTCTGGTGAGGGCTTCATATTGCACTGGCATATTCAAGTTTCGGTCTAACGTGCCCCTCGTAGGCGAGTTTTTTATGTAAATGGGGATAAAGAAAGGGAATGCTTAATTAAAACAAGTGTTTTGGATGTCTCTGCCCCTAATTTCGTGATGTGTTCATTCCAGTTAAGTTTGCCGGTGATAACAACACGATTCAACACGTGAAATGGCAGTGGAGTTTAACGAGTATGAATAGTTAAAGGTGGAATGCTTTCGGGATATTTGCATACTCTTGCATTTGGATATGTTTAGATTCATCTGCCAGGTGGTGCACCAGGTTTCTTTTATATTGAGGTCTTTTTGTTCAGAGGTAGCAGTTATGCGACAATAAAGAACGCAATCTTCAGCGAAAAGACGAATTGTGGAGGTGATATTTGCAGGAAGGTCGTTGATAGAGACTAAAAATGAGAGTGGTCCAAGGACAGAGCCTTGGGGTACGCCTGAGATAACTTTGGAGGGTTTGGAGCGGTGATTGCTGATAACGGTAAGTAGGGTGCGGCCTGAGCGGAAAGAAAAAATTCGTGACAGTATTCAGGAATCTAGGGAGAGAGAAGAGAGTTTAGCAACAAGATGTTGATGTGGAACCAGGTCAAAGGGTCGGTAGCAAACTCGAAAAGCTGGGTATCGCACGAAAATCCAGAGCTGAAACCCTGTTGTTTGGTACAAAAGAAGGAATTCCTTTCCAGGTGAGAGCAGACTTGTGAGTATATGATGTGTTCCAGCATTTTACAAGCAATACATCTTATTCAAATTGGTCGATAGTTTGATGGGTCAGAACGGTCACCAGCCTTGAAAATCGGGACAGCCTTGCTTAATCTCCAGTCATTTAGGGTTTCAGACTTTGAAATTGATCGACTAAAAATGATTTGTAATATCTGGCATTAAATTTCTCTTGTACCATTTAGAATATTGGTAGTTAAGTCGTCCGCCCGGGAGCCCTTGACGGCCTGAAGTTATCAATGAGTTTAGCTATGCATTCGACTGAAATGAAAATTGTAGGCATCTGACTCAAATTACGGCGGGATAGCTGGGCACATTGAGGACTGGTTCCTGAGTAAAAACTGAAGAAAAATAGGTGTTCATGGCTTCAGCGCAGCGATCTGCGGGGATGTGCGAGCCATCTTGGTCGTGCAAGATGATATTTTGAGGCGAGTTACGGTTTGGCAAAAGGATATTCTAGAACTTTTTAGGGTTATTCCGAATGATGT